>NC_142945.1:38788840-38873840 GCF_046866305.1 Octopus bimaculoides | reverse complement strand
AGAACCTAAATTTAAAGAGGGATGGGCAGTTTATTTAGCTTAAAATCCAAATATTTGAATTAAAAAAAAAAGCCATCTTTTTAGCAAAACATAGTTTCTTTTCAGTAATTAGTGTTACCTTTCTACTGCTATCTGGAGTATTGATGGATGGGAACAGTTTCAAGTTCTAGTTTACTTTGTTGCTCATGGAAACTCCCACTATTCAGATTCAAACAAAGGATTTTGATTTCGGTTTCTCTTTTTTTCTTGTTTTCCCCCTGCTGAACTAGGCTACACTAATCAGCCTAACTCCTACCCTGAAAAGCCTGGCTCTGCTCCTGTGATGTATCCACAATACAGGGAGGCTATGATTCCACCACAGGACAGCCCCATGCACGGTAAGCTTTAAAGCCAGTAGTAACCAGCAGATTTTCAATGCTCTTTCTTTTTTCAACTGTCTTAGAGCAAAATCTTAGAGCCATTTTATATTTTCCATGTGTAGGTTAGACTTTAAAATTCTCAAGATCATCCTTTTAGGTTTACCTGTCATTCTTCTTGCACCAGAATGAAAATAATTCTTTTTTCAATCTTACCCTACAGGCTATTGTATATTGTAAATAAATGTTCTTATTTACTCCTAAATATGTTATCAATGAAAATTTTTGTTTTCTTTATTGCAGTAGTTAATTGTTAATGAGAACCCTGCCTAACATTGCAATAAGCATTACAGTTGGCTTCCACCAGCAATATATTTTTAACTTATAGGTCTTAACATATTTTTATCACAAATCCACTGTTTCTTTAATTATGTGGATCTAACCCTTAATTTCCCTCACAGCTTATAGAATTTATTACATCGGCCAGCGATTAGTGGTAATAGTAGTAGAAGTGTTAGTATTGTTGAAATGTTAGGTTCAGCTGTGGTGATCAGTCAAGTACTGATCTTTGGTACTTTATTGGTGTATTTGATTCTGAAGGTGTAGAGGCACACTTAGAAGAAGATCAAGGTCACTATTGTTTCTGACTTTAGTGTTTTAACCCTTTATTGTGCTGCCCTCACTGATTTCATTGATTCCAGTTTTCTGTGGGAGGTGGCAAATGTAGTATTTTATTGCAATTTTTATTTTCTTAGAACCAGCTTTGAAATACCTGTCTGCAGGCATTATGCAATGTCCTGATTGAGAGGTTTTCGTTTTTTGTTGATTAGTCATAGTCTGCTCAGGTAAATTTGTGGCAAGCAGGTAGCCAAGGAGATGTTTCAGGAGTTGATTAAATAGAATCTGTATTTTGTCTGTCTGTTATCCACCACCTTTATACAAGACAGAAAGGTTCTGTCAGTGTCAGCAATAATAACACTCTGTTAATACACGAGTTGGGACAGTGTGGCTAAAACCCTCCAGTTTTGGAGTTTGTGTAAGTGGAGCAAATGAGTTTTGTGCCATTTGTTTCAGTCATGTGATAAGAAAGTGATGTACTTAACTTCCATTGGCTGATTCCTCTGCAGTGCCATCTTGAAGGTACAGTGGGTAGTTGTGCTGAGGGTCTCCCATGACTTGGAGTCCCTGTTCTGATCTATGTATGTTGTAGCTTGCTGTTGATAAATAAATACTATAGGACCCAGTGCACTGATTCCCCCCAGAGGCCTATAATGCTGCTGTTAACCATGGCCCTATTCAACTTTAAGCAGCATGAAGAACATGTCTATTATATGTGACTATCATTTTTTTTTTGTGTGAGGCTGGTTTTTACAGATATTATAACCAGTTCACCATCAGCCAAAATTCTTAATCATTTTTGTTACCAGAAGCATTTTTCTGTGAAGAAATTTTTAAAATAATTATCGAGCATAAGATAGTGAATCTGTTCCAGTTATCCTTGTTTCTATGCTACTTAAGCTTTGTAATTCTGCAATGCTTCTGAATATGTTAGGCTTAAGGTGCAATTGTTATATTTTCTTTATGGTGTGAACCACTGTATGTTGCCTAGTTGGTAAGTGACAAGGAAAAAACATTGATAATTTGTGTCTAAACAATATTGTTTAGTGAAAAGATTCCACTCAGCTTAACTGTATTTTTCTCTTGCATTTGTCAGGCAGTCTCAACAAAATCAACTGTTCTTGTTGACTGATTAACTATGGCACAAAACTTCACTATTAATTAATAATTAGTTTTGGTGCTAATTTTCGGTAAAAAGTTCTCAAATTTGAATTTTTTTTTTTTTTATAGACTATTGTATAATTTTTTTTTATTCTCGTAACCTTTCACCAAATGTTTTTGGCTGTCAACAAAATTCCTATTAGAATACACCATTATTTCAACTTAAATCCTTCTTTTAGGAAGAAATAGCAAAAGCTTGTTTGAATGTGATATATTTTAATTATATCTACTCTCCACATATTCTCTCTCTCTCTCTCTCTCCTCTCTCTTTCCACACCCTCTCCTCTGCCACATTTTCTCCCTCTTCCTTTCTAATATTCCATATTTTGCCTTTATATTTGCTTTTTTTTTTGTTTATTCTTTTCTGGTTGTACTATTCTCTCACATATTTTTTAATATTATTATCTACATTTTTGTTTCTTTTTTTTTTCTTAAAAAAAAAAACAAACAAAAGCAATCCAAAGAATAAAAATTTCATATACTTGGGTTTTGGCTACAATTTTAGGCTTAATACAAAATTTAATTCTAAAGTAAATTCTAGTGACTAATTAGATATACAAGATGTCCAGTACTTCTGTGCTTTAAGCACTGGTGTAGCAGTGCTCCAGCATGGTCATAACTATATGGTTTATTTTAAAGAAGTGTAGTACTTCAGTATGATGTAATGCTTAAAACTTTTATACTAGAGAATTGTCATACTGAAAACGTGGCACCACGTGTCTCTGGTGGTATATATTTCAATTTGAAGAAATATTCTGTTCATTATAAAATGGAAAATAATCACATTTTGCTTCAACTAAAAGTATTATCATTACATTCATTTCTCAAATATATGATTTTTAAATTGTTGGTTACCAGTAGACTGGAACTGTTTTTGAAATATTACTTAATGTGATGTGTTTTTATGTACATCGTCTTGACTTTACCGTTCTCTTTTTATTTTTAATCATGTTTATATATTTTATTTGTATCTCTTAATTAAAGCTTTTAATCATAAATTATGCAACCTGCTACCTAGCTCTACAAAAGTCAGTAAGGATGTTTTTTTATGTTTCAAATGAAATTTATATGAATGCTAATATAATAAATACCTTTCTTCTCTTTTTCATCTGATTCAATTGTGTGATTTTGTCTTTTTTTTTTTTCTTTCTCCTGATAATTTACTAGATTCACGAAGGGATCCTAGCCAGTGGTCAGCTATGCAGCAGCGCTATGGGTCTCAACACAGTGGATCCAACTATCCTGGCTCCAGTATGAATGCCATGCCTCCTGGTTCTGGAATGCTTCCTCCAATGGTTCCCCCCAGCCCGAGCAGCACAGGTAGGACTATGAACCCCAGGCTGTCTCCACAAAGGGATAAACCATATATGTCACCTCCTAGGGTACAGGTGAGTGCAGTGTGGCCATTAGAGCGATGATCCACAGGAAAGAATAACTTGTTTTGTTTTGGAAGTTTTAGCATGTGTGGCTGGTGGTGATGGCGGTGAAGGTCAACTAGCATGAATCACTTATTAACCAATACCCAATTTTCACTAGTCATTTGTGCATTTGAAACCTGTTTTGCAATGGAATCTGGCATCTGTCCCTCTACTGTTAGCTTATGCTCAAATGGTGGCACATTCCTTGCTCATAACATCTATCAATTTATCCTCATAGTTCCAATATTTCTGCTGCTTCATAAACTGACTCTAGCTCTTAGTATATTTTAGTCATCATTGACAACAATCAGAATGAGTTTTTCACTTTAACCAACTTGGCTTAAAAACCAGTATTTATTATTCACAATATTCCTCAACATGGCATTCTTTATTATTATTATTATTATTTTTTTCTTTCTATAAATTGTTATGAACATGAAATAGTAGGTAGATTTAATGCTTCATACTGGATTCCTTTTTCAATCTTTTTTTTTTTTCACCTTAAAAAATTAAGCCTGTTTTTCATTTAGTTTTTCCTCCGATTTGCACCATTCAAAAGCCTCATTTCTGAAATTCGTGGGCTGTTGCATGTAAGCATGTCTTGTGCATGGATGATATTAATGGTTTTAGACTGGATTTAGTTGTTAGTGTTAGGTGCTAGAAAGTGAGTGTGCGCGCAAGTTAAGGTGTGCTGGTTTTAAACCTTTTTTGGATTAGGTACTTTCTAGAGTTAAAGCTCATGGCAGCACATTTTTACATTTGGATTTGCAGGCTTGACAATTTGTTTTTGGCTTGCATGGGACTCAGTGAGGTCAAATGCAGTGGGGGGGGGGGGGTGGGGGTGGCAGTGAGTGAGTGAGTATGTCTGTGTGTGCCTAGATTTTCAAACTTGGATTCTGGATGTTCCTGGCTCATTGTCTGCTGGACTTTTATCCAATCCTTATGTTGAAAACTGCATGAATGTTTAGTCTACCCACAAAGTAATATCGAGTGAACGACAGATACAATTAGAACTGGGCTGTAACCGTACTTTTGGTGGACAGAATGCTAGTTGCCCTGTCTTTAGCTGACATTACTGTTTGAATTCACTGTTATAGTTGTTGATGATGATACTACTACTACTACTACTACTACTACTACTACTACTACTACTTAGTCTCATATGACTTGATATTTCATTTCCTTTAAGGAATAAATTTGTAGAATGAAAATTTAGCTGACATAGTTTCATCTTCATTTGACTGGACATGCTCTCAGTTATCTCTATGGACTGTATGAAGTTTGCTTTTAATCTCTGCTTTCTCTGCTACTCATTTGCAGTGGCTTCTTATATTTTCATCTGCATGCACTGTCTTCTGTAAACTACCTCACACATCTCACCAGGTCTGCTTTTGCAGTGTGTCCTCGATCACTTGCTCACTCACCTATCCAGCAAATTATTTCACTAGCTTATTACACTTTCATTATCTTAAAGCATAGCTATACTGTTTGTTTTCTTGGAATGTGGTGAATGTTTTTCACATGTTATATACCCATTCACAGCTATTTCTCTTCCTTTAAAAGCCTGCTAGATCCTGGCTGTTGCTATTGGCATTTTTCATCACTATTAAATCCTCTTTTACTTATAAAACAACACATTTTTCAATTTAAAATAATTAAAACTTGAATATATTAACCAATGAAACACAAAGCATAACAAAATTGTGTTAAAGCATTTGCTAAGATTTCCAAAAAAGAAAATGAAGAAAAAAAAAAAAGAGCTAAACAAATATTTGTTTGAATTTTATCCCTTTCCTTTTGAAACAGAGTAATTTTCCAAAGTAAATTTTTACATTTTCCTTTATCTTGAATTGAGAAATCTGTTTAAAGATGAAAAAGTCAGTTGTAGTTTTTGGATGATTTACTATGAAAATGTAAAAGCAATATATTTGCACTTACTTTTGGTGCTATTTTCATGAAGTACCCGTTCTTCTATAGCTACCAAGACCTTCATTGACCCTGTTATATATTTTAGTGATGATCAGTTTCTGTAAATATATATATATATAAAAAACCTAATTTTTAATTGATTTGTAAAATGTTCATTAGGCCATTTAAGTAGTGAATTACTATTATTTAGATGTTAATTATTGCAATATCTTTATAATCTTGTAAGCAATTATTAATATAATACAACTAATGATTTTAATATTGAAAAATAATCTTTCTAATTACAATGAGGAGATTAATCAGATTTGTTCTAATTGACTTTCTCTTTGTTAATGGTAAAATCTAAAAATCTTGTCTCAATTATCATTAATTCATTTCAAATTAGCTACTTTCTTTGTTATTGCCTACAGAATTGTGATTACCATCCTATTAATTTCAGTTGACTAAAGCACATTGTTAGTCTAGGTCCAAGAAAAGAAACGACGGGGAAATGAACCGACAGAGGAAATATGTTAACCTTTGTTTTAATCTGTTTGTTCACCTCCGCCTTTCCTTGGGCACTTCATTTAAGTCAATTAGAGCAAATATATTTTGTCAGTTCATGAAATAGCTATGACTATGCCATAAAAGTTAACACTAATCATCTTTTATAAGAGCTGTTCTCACTAAAGATCAATTAACTAGTTATTGCAAGCAGCCTAGATATATTTCTAATTCCGAGCATATCTGTATACTTTGCTTTTCATCCTACTCTTGCAGATGTTCTATCTTTATCTATCAATAAAAATTTAAATTATACCAGCACTTCCCCCTTTTATAAATAAATAAATAAATAAATAAATAAAAAAAAGAAGTTTTTACTCAGTTTCATATTTCACTTTATACTCATTAAAAGAATCTGCAAGAGGTTTATGAAAGCAAGGCTATGCATAAGTCATTTTCTATTTCTTCTCTTTTCCTTTATGCAGCACAAGGATCTCTCTACTGTTCAACATCTTTTGCTAGCTAGTCTATCTGAAATGCGTGCTTGTGAATGATGTGAGAGAGAGAAAGGGGGGAAAAAAAAAAAAAATCCTATCAGGAGCAAATATTGCGCATGATATAAAAATTTCTTATTCTTTTTATTTCTTTCTATTTTACTTTTTTTTTACGTTTTTTTTTTTTTCTTTGAAGAATTCATTTTTGCTTGTTTATTTCAGGATTTGTGTGACTGCTTAACTGCTGTTTCTGGCATCAATGAAACACTTTATATAATTGTTATAAAATTTAATGCAAAAAAAAAAAAAAGAAGTAAAAACAAAAACAAAACAAAAACACCAACACGTACATGTGCGCGTGTGTATAAATATGTTTGCTTAATATGTATACATCGTGAACTTGTGCCCTCTTTGTGACATGAACGTGACTTAAAAAAAAAATGCCTGCTTATTCTGTCTTCATTATTTCTTCTCTTTCCAATGCTTCAATTCTAAGGATTCCTTTTCTTCCTTTTTTTAAGTAGATAATTGTTTTAATAAAATTAATGAACTACTATTAATGTACACTGCTTTAGCACTTTGCCTATTGCAAGAATCAGTCCTCTCCGGTGGATAGATATATATATATATATGTGTGTATATGCATATATGTATATACATATGTGTGCTTATGTGTGTGTGTGTATATGTATGTGTGTGTTTATTTGAATGTACTTGTGTATGTGTGTGTGCATATATATATATATATATATACTTACATATACTCATGTATGTATGTTTATGCATGTATATATATTTATACAGAATTGTGTGTTGTGTGTATACATACATATATCTGTGCATATATATATATATATATATATATATATATATATATATATATATATACACACACACATGTTCATATATGTATATGTGTGTACATGCATATATATATATATATACACACACACACACACACACACACACACACACACGTTTGTATGGATGTGTGTGTGTATATTTGTATGTATAAATTTAGGGATATAGTTATATACAAACATAAATATTGATTTATGTGTGTGTACATAATTTAGTGTATATATGCATGTATGTATATATATATATATATATATGATGTAATTATATATTTTCCAATGTTACTCCTCTGCTTAATTCTACCCCCTCTTCTTCTTTCATCTCCACCCCCCACCCCCTATTTTCAGCCTCTTTGTCTTTAGTAAAGTCTATGAAATAGTTTAGTGTTTCTTATTTGAATTGAATTCAGGTCAGAGTCTTTGGAGGAAACTGTAATTTCTGCATGAATGCATGAAAGTATTATGATTGAAGTTGAGTGTTTTGTACATAAACTGAATTATTCTGTCGACATTTTAACTAATTACCAATTTGTTGGTAAGATAATTTTCTACTAGATATAACATTTACTGTTATACTTTCCCATTTTTGCTCAGGATTATTTTATAATTATTCTCTTCTGCTCTGATATCAATTTTTTTTTACTTCAACATTGGAAATGCTCAGATGTGGTCATATTAAGCATGCCTCTCTACAATGCTTCAATGCTATATGGCTGTTGTTCTTACTCTAGCCTTGCTCTAAGTTGTTTTTAGTCACTTGTTAACTAGAAATTATTATTTTCTTTCTCCTCCAAAGTTATAAAACTTCTAGTTACAATACCAAGTATCAGCACCTATTTTTAATTTGTATTATTTTACTCGTCCCATCTTTGCACGTTTTTCTTATGTTTTGAGAGGATTAAATTTTCCTTTGTTCATTTATTCTTGATAATATTGTGGACATGAAATCTAGTGTATAGGGATATATTCTGTTTTAATTTCAGTAATTTTCTTGTTTATACTTTGCAATAAAACTACTAAAAGCTGGTTATTTAATTTATTCTGTGTCTTGGTGAAATGATCCTATTTCAATGATAATATGAAAAGGAAGTGCATTATAATTTTCTCAATTCCTAACTTAAATGTTCATTTTATCTGCAGGTGGTTGTCTCAGAAAGAAGCTGCAGATAATATTCTTTATGCTTATACCTGTCTTATTTGTCTACTTTGTCATATTATCCATCCTCTGTCTCCCCATCTTACATGTTTTAGAGTTTGTGTGTTTGTTCAGTGATTCCCCAAAAGAGTAAAAGCATTCCATGTATTGTTATCTTAATAATTAATTACGATCTTGAGTATTATCTTGTAGATATCTTCAAACTCTGCGTTTTTGAAACTGTTTGGAATTCTGTTTTGATTCTGAAACTTCAGCCATCTCCATGATTTGTTTTAGACAATTTGGCCAGCCCTCTTTTTTTTCTTTTTACCTTTCTCCCAACTGCAAAATATTGAGTTGGCTTTGAGCCAGTTGTTAGTGTATCATCTGAAGAGCATTGGATTTAAATGACAGTTGCCTAATCTGTAAATAACTGTAATATCTTGTATTGCATTCATTGCTACTTATATAACTTTACTTATCCATTCAAAGAAATGTAATTGCTCTAGAATCCAATGCAATTGTCCAACACATCGGTTGATTATAATTTTCATACATTTAAGTGTACAATTTTGAAATATTTTTCATGTTGATATAATCTAACTTGAATTTTTTTTTTTTTAATTGATGTTAATTTTAGACCTTTTTGCTTAAAATCCTCGCATATGCAGAAAGATACAGTGGGTATAAAAGTAGTTTCTCAAACTTAAAAATATCGTGGTTTTCACTTGTTTACCCCATTGCGTCTCTGGTTATGTTCACCTCCACCCACTTATCTCCTTTTGTTTTCCTCTTGTTCCTCTCTATTTTCAGCTGTATGTGTATGTGTGTGTATTGTGTATATGTATGTGTACATATGTGTAAGCCTCTAAGTATCTTGTTTCTATATGTTCCTGTACTGTACATGTGTTATTGGACACTGGGTGTGTGTGTGTGTATGTACCTCTTTCCCTCTCTTTCTCTCCCCCTATCAATACCTTTTCAACATAGTGCACTATTCTCTCCTTTCCACGGTGCTTCAGGTGACCACTTCAAACATATTTAACATCGATTTACAACTTGCAGCCATGCTTACGGATTAAATCTTACCTTGGAATTTTCTCACTGCCACTCTTCAACTTACGATTTAATGGGTATTTTTGATGATTTCTCTTACCACACTTGTTATGCTGGGTGAAAAAGAGTTGAAATATGTATTTCAAAGCAACACCTCAACTGCTCTGCCATGTTTATTCTTATTATTTTAAAAATTATTATTACTATCATCATCATCATTATTATTATTATTATTATTATTATTATTATTATTATTATTATTATTATTATTATGATTATTATTATTAACCAGCAATGTTGTATTCTGTTTTAATTTTTTCAATTTTTATTTTCGACAAAGAATTGTTTTATCATATTCCACTGAGCTTCATTGGTCAATGTGCTTTGAGCCTGTATTTAGTCAGATTAATCTGGTGTTGATGCCATAGTAATTACTTAATGCCACTGAATGGAAAAAAGTTTTCATAGCTGTATGTGTTCTTTTTCCTCTGCTTCCTTGAAACAGTTAGTTGTAGCAGGTCAACCAGTAAGCTGGATGTTAATGCCATTGGCCGCCTATTAATGCCAGCCTTGTCCTCCTTACAGGGACTGATGCATTGTCTGTAGCTTTCATGTGCAGCAACTGTTGATTATAAACTTGGTGTTAGTTGACTGGGTGGGTCTGTAATTATTTTATGTCGTAAACCGATTATTGTTAGCCTAGTTCTTGTGTAAGAAATTTGCTTATCCTTTTAGAATTTCTTGTTGTCAGGAATGCCCACTGCGCCACCTTTCCCTGTTTGGAAGGAGACTTCTGCTTAGTCACCCCCAATCTTCTATTTGTCTCTTATTCCTCCTTCAATGTACGCCCTGTTCTTATTGCGTATCTTGTTCACTTTTTTGAATTTTTAAAATTTTATTTTTATTTTTTTCACTTCAAAAAATTTTATTGCTTTAAAAAAAAAAAAATCCAATCATCTGAATATACATACATATATTCTAAGACTAATTTATTCCATGAATAATTAATAAAAATCGGAGAGGGCTGATATCTTTTAATTTACTTTTTAATTTTCCTTTTTTTTTTTTCCTTTTTTTTTTTTATTGATAAATTTTTTAACAGTTGTTCTAACCTGAATAGATATTGGCATAGGCAAAATAGTCGTTGCTTTTGCAATAACACTCTTTAGAAAAGGGAAGAAAAATGTGGTATCATCTGTCATCTTCAAACCATCATCATTTGTTTAAGCTTATTCAGCTGTTAATCTTCCTATAGCTATGATGGGTTGCTTTTCGTCTTTTTGTACAGAAGCCTGGGGGTATGGTACCAAATGCTCAACTCCCACCCAAGAAGGAAATATCATTCCCACCAGATAGCGTAGAAGCTGTTCAGCCCTTGCTGGCCAAGAGAAAGCGGCTAGCTAAACAAGACATAGGTAAATATACTTTATTTAATGGCAATACCTGCTGCTCTGCTGCTTGCTACTTGTGAGTGCTGCTGGTGCTTGCACAGTTTTCATTCTGGCTATTATTACTTGTTTTGTCAATCCTTAACAGTTAGTCATTATTTAATAATAATAATAATTGGTTAATTTAAATTAACTACCCACTGATTTACCTACGAACCTACCTTCCCTCCCTTTATTCTTTAACACATTCTTACTAACGTTGTATTTATTTAAGAAACTAGTATGTGTATATATGTGTGTGTGTGTATGTGTTTATTTACATACATACATAGATATATATCCATATATATATTTATATATATGCACACTTGCACATCTTCAAGCCAAAATATTACATTTATGCTAATACATCTTGTGTTTGCTGTCCAGATTGTTAATTGTCTTTATGAGTCCTACACGTTTTTGTTGTTTCTTTAACAAATATTTACTGTTGATGTTGAAAATATCAAATCATTTTATTGTAAGTGGGTGTTTAAAAATGGCAAATTACTTTATTGTAGGAGGGGGCATTTAAAGTAACCAGTCACTGTTGTAGGTGCATGCTTAAAATGTTCAGCTACCTTGTTGAAAACTGGATCTGTAAAAAAAATGTTCACCTTCTTTGTCGCAAGTGAATGTTCAAAATGTCCTGTTCCTTTATTACCAAGTGAGTGTTCACTGACCAGCCCAACAAATTATCTCTTCTCTTTTACTTGTTTCAGTCTTTGGACTGCAGCCATGCTGGGGCACCACCTTGAAGAATTTTTTGCCAAATGAATTGTGACCCCATTACTTATTTTTTTTAAGCCTGATACTTAATTCTGTCGGTCTGTTTTTCCAAACTGCTAAGTTACGGGGGATGTAAATACACCAACATCGGCTGTCAAGCGATGGTGGGGGATGAACACAAACGTGTGCACGCACACACACACACACCACAGGCTTCTTTTAGTTTCCATCTACAAATCCACCTACAAGGCTTTGGTCAGCCCATGGCTATAGTAGAAGACGGTTGCACAAGGTACCATGCTGTGGGACAACACAGAACCAGGTGGTTGGGAAGCATGCTGCTCCTCTCGCAGCCATACCTGCATAAAGGTTGTGAACCTCTATAATGTGGTCATGGAACTTTCACTTAGTTTTCACAAAGTCAGTTAAAGGAATTAGCCTGACATATTTGGACCGTTTAATTTTGTAACACAATATTAGTGAATTCTTATTAGCTGCATGCAGTTAATTACCCAATTAGGTTAGTTAATTATTCCAGTGTTCATTACCTTAGCCTTTACTGTGTATATGTGTGTGGTGAAACTAACTTAACTAACTTCATTTGGGCGTTAACCATTTTCATTTCACGTTTCTATTGAAATGCACTGCCTTTTTCTGTTTTTCAATTAATTTTGAAAATAATGAATTCAGTGAAATGGCTTTGTCATTATTAAATTGCTGTTTGAAAAATAAATTTAACACGAAATTTTGAAAGAATGATATAATTTAGATTACTTTAAAAGGGGGGGAAATTTCTGTTATTGAACCACAGGCAGTCTCATGTGTGTATTGGTATCACACAGGTTAAGGGAAATGGGATACATGCAAATAAGTGCTATTTGAATATTAAATATTTACTATAATTAGCCTTGTATTCCTATATTTGGAAGATTTTATTAATTTCATTTCCTCTTAGTTCAGTGAAATAGTAAATATTGAATGCTGAGGCTTCTTAAACTATTTTTCACATGTGGTAAAAACAAAAAAATTTTAGTATATTGACCAACATGTGAAAGTGTGTATTGTACTGTCTGGTTCTTAAACTGCTTCTGTTAAACTAAACTTTAACACTTCTGTGTTGTCACTAACAACTGTTTCTCTCTTTGCCTAAGGTGTTCCCCCACCCCAATCTAACATAACATTTCTTTTCTTTTTCTAATCTATCTTAAGCAGTTGATAAATTATTAAAGGCAAACTTATATGAACATTATTTTTGAAAATGCCTTTTGAATACATTTGTATTACTTCACTAAAGTTATCATTATTGTTGTCATTATTATTATTTATTATTATTATTATTATTATTATTATTATTATATGGTGGCGAGCTGGCAGAATTGTTAGAGCGTTGGAACAAAATGGTTTGTGGTATTTGTTCTGGCTGTTCTGAATTCCTATCCCTTGAGGTCAACTTTGCCTTTCATCCTTTCAGGCTCGATAAAATAAAGTACCAGTCAAGTACTGGGGTTGACATAATCAACCTAAACCCTCCCACTAAAATTTGCTGGCCTTTCACCAAAATTTGAAATTATTAATTATATTTATTTTCCTTCTTTACATTAACAGTGCAATGTTCTCCATATTGAAGGTTGAAACCTTATTTCTTCTTTGGACAAGAATGTTTGCCTAAAATGAATATTATTCTCCCCTATTACATCTCGTTAATTTATTATTACACACACACTTTTGCATTGAGGAAGTTTTAATTTTTTTCCACCCCTTAATTTACCTCATATAGTAGAATGTATTTGGAAAGCAGGGTGGTGGGAACCAAAGCCATTGATTCATGCTACTTCACCTGCCTGGCTGTGAAATATTTGCTTTTATCTTTCCCCTATTTTATATTACCTGTATTTTTTAAAAATATTGTTTGAGATGAAAGAAAAAGAAGCCTGTTGTGAGTCTGTGATTTATTTTTCTCTATAGCGGTAGTGTTAACCTACTCACCTTACATTCTTTATTTATCTTCCAACTCTCATTTGTAAGTCTACTTAATGTTTATTTTGAAACCGTTTTAGATAAATATGCTTAAAAGTATTTAGCATAATTCAAAGGAAGCTCTTCTCAAAAATGAGATTTAATACTTTCCCCTTTTTACTAAAATATCAACCTTATTAATACACATTAATTTTTTAATTAATTAATTCTTGCATATTTTAGTAAGTTTTAGATTTTGTGTTTGCTAGATATTTCTGTGTGTATGTAAATTTGGTGATAGTATTTCAAATTTTTGTTTGTTTTACCTTATCTAAACACTAATTATTTGTATCAAGTAATGAACATTTTCTGGTTTATTTTGTTATTGTAAATATATATTTTACTAAACAGCTTATAATTGACTCTTCATAAAGTTATTTCATTGAGCACTTGAGGCTTTATTTGAAACATTTAAATTCTGTCACTAATGTATTTGTTATGGTGTCCGAAGAACTGTTGTAATGAACAGAGGATATGTAAGTCTCATCTCATCAACTTATTTGTTATTTAAAGATGTCCTCTGCACTTACAGCTGTCATATTTTTACCAAAAATCTTCACTTGTATTGAAAACTTCTCAATAATGGGGTTGTTATGTCACAAAGTAAAATTTAGGAATTCAATAATTTTGCACCTACTACTCGAACAGTATGGCAGTATAATTAATTGTGTTCTTGTTACTTTTACTATAATATTTTCTCTTTAAATTGGATATCTGGGCGGGTCACCACTTTATGGGAAGTGCTAACAATTAAATAATCTTAATTTATGTGATATTTTCCTAAAGCCTCATATCAGCTCCATTGAAAATTTACTGTTTCTCCTTTTTGATTTCAGGTCAAACTGAACCCTGGAAACTTATGATGGCATTAAAGTCTGGCATGCTTGCAGAAAGTACTTGGGCTTTGGATACATTGTCTATTCTTTTATTTGATGATTCAACAGTGGCTTACTTCACTTTATCACACTTACCAGGGCTACTTGAAGTTTTACTGGAACACTTCCGGCGCTGTCTTATCGACATATTTGGCCTGTTTAATGAACTTGAAGTTGGTTACAATACTGCTATGTTAAAACATAAAGAAAAGAAAGGAGCAAAGTCTAAAGAAACACATATGGATGTAGATGATTTCAAAAATTTGGAAAGTGATACTGTGTGGAAAGGTATGCGAACAGGAGAAAACTATACTTACATTACAAGGCAAGGGAAAATAGTGAAAATCAATGAGAATGATCGAGATACTGCTCTATTACATGGGAAACATTGGGATGTGTACACAAATTTCACGAGCAAAGCAGAACATTGGCAGCTAGGTGGTGGTGATATGACCAAACATGTTCAAACTCACTTTGAAAGTCTATCTAATCATAAAGTGTTAAAGAAATTCTTCCTTTACCGTGGCATGAAAAAAAATTGTGAAGATGATAGCATCAACATTAGTTTGCCTGAATCAAATTGTATAATGCGAGAACCTGCTGAACATGCATCGGAAGAGGTGCGTCTATTATTAAAATCAACCTGCCAGAACAACAAAACCGTCAATGGGGTGGTTGAGGACAATTTACCAAATTGCATCACAAAAGTCCACATTAAAAAAGAACCTGTTGAGGAGGCTGAGAAAAACAAAGCTGCTACGAAGCCAACTTGCACCCCAGCTGATACTGAAGTATCCACTGCTGCTGCTGCTGCTGCTGCATCTGATCGCGTCAAAGAAGAGCCTCGGTCTGAGGAGAATTGTAAAAATCTAGATTCTGAACAGAAACAGAGTGAATCCACAAAAAATGGCACTGAAAAAAATTGTGTAAATAGTGAAAACCATTGTGAAAAGGATGGTGTTGTAAAAAAAGATTTAGAGTCTCAAAAAGTGGAAACAAAAGTGGATAAAGATAAATTAGTAAAATCTGAAGATAAGAAAACTAATTCGCTTAAAAATGAATCCATTTTGAGCCATATTGAAAATGGAATATCAATTGAATCCCTGTTAAGGAAAGCTGAGCTGTGTGAAGATCCTGAAGAAGAGGCCTTTGAGAGAGATAGCCCTGCAGTATGCCTTATGTCAGAAGCTCAAGATGAGATTGGGCGGCGGTGTGTATGCATTTCTAATATATTTCGCAGTTTGTCGTGTATCCAGGGAAATGACTCTGAAATGTCCAGACATCCCGGTCTGATGTATATTCTAGGAAAATTATTATTACTCCATCATCAACACCCCCCTCGGGTGAAGGTACGGAGAAAACTTGATAAAGAAGAAACAGAGTTTGAAGATGTTTCCTTGTCTGAACACGAATGGTGGTGGGATCATTTGCATGCATTACGTGAGAACACATTGGTTATTTTTGCTAACATATGTGGGCAGCTTGATCTCTCAATATACCCTGAGGACATCTGTTTGCCTATATTGAATGGGCTGCTTCACTGGGCTGTCTGCCCCTCCTCCTGCGCCCAGGATCCCTTGCCAAGCATGTCACCATCCTCCGTCCTTTCGCCTCAGCGATTAGTACTTGAAGCATTATGTAAATTGTGCATACATGAAGCTAATGTGGACTTGTTGCTTGCAACACCACCCTTTAATCGGATAGTACAGCTTGTTAATAACTTGACTAAAATGCTTGCTAATAAAAAGGAGCAAGTAACTCAGGAGTTTGCAGTTGTGTTACTATCAGAGCTTGTGCAGGGAGACAGCAGTGCTGCCCGTGCCATAGCTATGCAGCATCCGAGTGTATCGTTGCTGATAGACTTTTTAGAGACAGCCGAACACAATGCTGTGCAGGTAGTAAGCACTCATGGTATCAATGTGTTAAGGGACAGTCCAGAAATGATGGGAACTAGTCTAGATATGTTACGACGGACTGCAAATATACTGGTACATTTAGCTCGGGTGCCAGAGAACAGACCATGTTTTGTACACCAACAGAGCAGACTTTTGACTTTAGTTATGTCTCAAATACTTGACCAGCATGTGGCACAGACTCTAGCTGATGTACTTTACGAGTGTTCACACTCATAGTAGGGATTATGTCACTGACATTATTTTGATGAAGCCATTACTTTCATTTCCATTGTATCTGTACATTTTGTCATATCAACTTCATGGAATCAAGCTGTGAAGAGAAAAGTCTTCCTCTGTTTTATGGAGGAAAATAAAAACACTGGCTAGAAGTAATTAAAACAGAAAGTGGAAGGAAAGGAAGACGAAAATTGTTTTAATATGGGAGGATGTAGTTACAACTCATCTTTCTCTCTCATCATCATCATTTCATCAAAGGTGTAGTTATGTATAGCTTTTTATGTGGAGAAAAAAATACTTTCCCTCTCTCTCTCTCTCTCTTGCTATCTCCTCTGTTTCTTTTACTCTCTCTCTCTATCTCTCTTCCCCTCTCTCTCTCTCTCTCTCCTCTCTAAAATCTATCTCATCAGTTAAAAGAAATTGAAAAAGAAAACTAACAAACAAAGCATGACACAGGTTGCAGCAGCCTTGTGCTCCATTGGAAGGGGAATATGGGAATATGTCAAATTAGGTGATTTTTATTTTTGTACATCTTTAGGTGTGCAACTTTCTTTGTTGTGGAGGGCTTTACAAATGAATTGCATTAAAAGAAGATTTAAAAAAAAAAAAAAGAAACAGGTTATAAATCATTTGGCTTTACCTACAGTTCAGGTAGGTTGAACTTAATTACAGGTGCTCCTGCCAAAAGCATAAACAGAAAGGTTCTGGTCAGTTACCTTTTTCAATTTATCAAAAATTTACATTTGGGAAAAAGCAAAGCCAGCAAGAAATCAATAACTAGTGCAGTGTTTTGCCAAGAACACTGATCACTAGAGATGTGATTCCGTTTCACCTCCTGATGTCCAGTGAAAAGCACAGTATTTATATGTAACAAGTTAAAAAAGGAAAAGGTTATCAAAGGTTGGAACGTGTGTAGTTTCCTTTTTGTAGTAATTCTCATGAGTCAACTTTGATATTCCCATTGTGCAAAGGCTTTATACTCGTATGTCACAAGAAATAAATGTACAGAAAAGGAAATTTCTAGAGTCCATCTCAGTTTTGCTGTTACTTTTTCTTAATGTTATTCAACATTATTTAAAATCTTTGACAGAAGTCTAGAAATATACGGGTTTAAAAGTCGCTACATATTCACTATTTTATTAAAAAAAAAAAAAGTCCTTTATACTGAATTTTCTCCTTATTTCTCTCTCCTCCTGCTCCTCCTTCCTCTTCCCCTCCCATTACAACATCTCAGCATGACCAATGCTGTGACAGCTGATGAAGGATCATTTGGAATTTTGTAATGTTCGGTAGTAAAAGGCTGAACCGTTTTTACTTAAAATCTTACCAACCATTGCCAGCAACTTAGTTTACGATGAATATGTTCTCCTCGGTGTAACCTGATAAGTCTTACATATTGATTTTTTTTTTTTTCTCTCCCCTCTTCAATTTGGGACCCGGGGAAGATGGAGAAAGATCTGATGGCATTCAAAGAAATATTGGCTCATTAGGTATATATATATGTCTCTAAAATAAAGTTCTGACTGCTAAGTTGACCAAGAACTATTAGAATTTATCACGTATGTCTGACAAATATTTCCATTTTATGTGATGTGTGAGTATTTATTTTTTTAATTTCTCGTCTTTTCTTCCACATTTTTTCCTTTACCTTGCCGCTCTTCATTCCGTTGTATATAATTTATCATCACCTTGCTGTCTGGATTCCATTTGTCTGAAGATCACTAAAGGGCTAAAGAAGTGTGGCTCTGACATCAGCAGTAATAAATAGTGAGCTGTGTTATCCATTGTCTCAAACTTCGTCTGTGACGCTCAAATGATCTCCTCTGACGTTTTAGGCACAAAAACAGAAGAAAAACAACCTGAAACAACATCTGAGAATTATGTGATATTGAATTTTTAGTAATCAGACATAATGAATACAAGTTGTCAGTTGTATACTACCTTCTAGAAATTATCTTTTCAACTCTCCAAAACTGTTTCTCGCACTACAATTACATACCACACACATACACACACACACACTTACATTGAATGCAGAAAGCTGACTGTTGATACAATGTTAACAGGCAAAAATCCATTTTCCTCAATAAACAGTTCGTTATGAAGAAAAGAAAAGAAAACTATCATCCAAATCTTAGTTGATTTTGTTTTTTGTTTTTTGTTTTTGTTTTTGTTTATTGGAAAACCTTTTAGTTGATGTTCCCTCCTCGCTCATTAGCCATTTAACAGTTCAGTTGCAATTGGTTTGGTTTTTTTTTTTTTCCTCCTCCCCCATCATCCTTATATTTCTATGCTGTCTAACGGGTTCATTGCACAGAAGATCTCTGAAACTTTCTGAAAACGGTCTTCATATCGTGTATATTTAATATCAGTACAACACCAAACATCTGCTCGGCTCGTTCAGCCCAACAGATAAAAGTTGCTGCCGTATTTTCTTGTACTACACTTATTTTTCTTTCCAGTGCTTTTGTTTTCCTACAACTGAAACCAGGGACAAAGCTATATAGTTGGTCTTGTTGGTGTAAACTGTACTAAGAAACAACTGTCTGACTGTAGGCAGCAGTCACTATCGCCTTGTTATATAATAAACCAATCTAGGTACACCTGACTTTCTGGCCTTTGTCCTTTTCTTTCCTTCTCATTCTCATTCCGCTTTCCGTGTTCATTAAAAAAAAAAAGAGAGAAAAGAAAGCAAAGAAAAAACAAAACGACAAACACTACATTTGATTTATGTTTAGCATCAATATGTCAGTTATTTATTTTTTAAATTACTCAGTTTTTTTCTAATGTATTTGTGATTGGGTGAACCCTAATATTTCCAGGAGTGTCCTCCAGCCTATCTTTCCTTTTTAATAGTTGAGCTAACCACCACAGAGTTAAAGAAGTATTTGTAAATAATTTATAGCCTGTGTGGTATGTTACACATTTACAGTTAGGTGGACTAGGCCAGCTTGTGTTGCATGGATGTAGCAGCACATTGCTAGTAATGAAATGCATGTTTGGTTTGGTTTGGTTTGGTTGGTTCATTTGTGCTGTATGACTGCTCTTGTTCTCTCCTGCCAGTGTTAATTTTGTTGACCATTCCAGTTACGTTGGTTCTTGGTCAACTTCAGCACCTCCTTCCTGTGTCTTTGTATAATGCTGTTATCATATGTGTGTGTGTGTGTTGTTCCAGGATTTTTAGTATGAGATAACAATGATTTTTAAAAATTTAGACCATCTTGTAGGATGGTCTTATTAGATGATAGTTAGTCATCTTCTGGGCAATGGTTAGCTAGGCTGTTCAAACTATTTCCAACTTGTTTGCTGAGAAGCTAAAAGTTATGTTTTTGTGTTTTCTACCTATTTCCTTCTAGCATTGTTCTCAGTACATGTTGTTGTTGTTGGTAGTGTGGTGATGTGTGTGATTCAGTTATTTATATCAACAACTATGTCACTGTTAATCAATTCAAAATGGACAAAAACAGAAATCAATTCCCAGCCATAACTCTTTCTCAACATATTTTTAGTAATCTTGCAGATGTGTTGTCATCAGTGTCGTCTGTTTATCTACAAATATGCCAGCTGGCATCTCTGTTCTTGACAAATTCTGATACTTTCAGGAAAAAAAAACTAAAGAGAAAAGAGTTGATTGTTTCCATTCTTAGAACTCTTCTTCTCCCTCCCTCCACTGCCTCTTTATCAATTGTCTTTCTCTCTGTACCCTATCTCACACAGGAGGGGAAACCAAAATATTTGTGATTTTATTCTTTTTTCTTTGTTGTATTTCTTAGTTTTTTTCTTCTTTTTCCCGTGCTGAATCCAACAACTGTTTGGGTTTGGCATTTAGTATATAGTGCCCTGTCTCACAAAGAACATACCACTCAACCATAATCTGGTAAGCAAAATTTAAAACTGTGACAATCAGTCTCTCTAATGTTCTTCGATTATATCATCATTCATCATTTTAACAACCACAGACAGACTTCTGTGGCTGGATGCTCTTCCTGTTGCTAACGTTCAGTTTCCTTAAGAGGTGACATTTCTCCATGAGCAGACGTAATGTTTTTGTGGAAAGTTGGAAACAAAAAGGATGCCACTTGCATTATAATGGATTCTCACAAACATCATGTGATATCAAGGCAGGGAGACAACAACACACACATGCACATATATAATGGGCTTCTTTCAGTTTCCATCTGCCAGATCCACTCTTAAGTCTTTGGCTAGCCAAGGTGTCATGCAGTGGGGACTGAACTGGAAACCATGTGGTTGGGAAGCAAACTACTGCACTTCCACCACACCTGTGCCTATACAGCTTTAAGAAATGTCCATTAATGCCAGTGATCTAATAACAAACCCATCCACTGTTCTTCAGTTGGTGAGTTTAGATATTCCCCCTTTTTTTTTTGTTTTTTACTGGCAGTTGCAATGGTCGTGATTTTCTCTGAGAATCCAAACCACATTGCACACAACTCCCACCATTTACACTCAGTAACTGTTGATACAATAATGTTGGTGTATGATTTAACCCTTTTGCATTTAAACTGACTATATCTTCCCTAAATATTCCTCTTTTCTGGTCAAACTAGCTGGATGTGGCCCCTCGCACCTAACCTACAATGTTCTAAAAATATAATCACATAATCATAACCTTGAAGCTATGAGATAATACATGATTAAATTAAGCATTACATTTGACGAAATAATCTGAATGCTAAAAGGTTTAATAACCGGACTGTGTATTGAATTGTACAATATCTGATAGGTAAGGAGTTTGTAATCATTCAGTGCATGCCCTACAGAATTGGTATCCATTAAGTGTACCCTACACTAAGTCCCAATGATTGTAAAGATTATCTGCAATGACTATTACCAGTCAGTGCTTCTTATCATTATCTTTGTAGCCAAATGTCAACAGTTAAATGATATCCTACATCAGTTCACTATTTTATATGCCATAGCTTTATATATATATAATGTTACCAAATGAAAGAGAGAGGAGATTGTATGTAAACACTTTTTTTTTGCCTTAGAGGAGGAAGGGGCAGTACCAGTGACCTTTTTGAATGGTCTCTGTAACATTGTGAGAGAGAGATAGCTAGAGGGAGAAAAATCTCGATAGTCTCAGACTAGACACCTGGTTCAAATTCTTGTGCCAGAGTAGACTCCATTAAAGGTAGTCCAAGGGCCAGGTGATAGTGTTTAACCAGGTAATTCATGATTGGGTACCTATTATAACATTAAATGGAAATGTACCAACAGCCTAACTTTATAGTGTGTCCAAAATGCAAACAAATACTTTTGGTGCTAAATATTCATTGTGCAATTTAGATATTTTGCATCTTCACTCTTCTCATTTTTCCTTGTTGTCATCATCAAAATCACCATTTTAATGTTTGTTTTACCATGATGGCAGGGATGAATTTGGTCTGTAATACATCATTTTTCCAGTGTATTATATTTGTATTGTTTAGTAGTCAGTTGTCTCCAAAATTTTCCATGGCACCTTTTGTATCATCTAAGCTTCATCACTCTTCCCATCCAGCATATCAGCAAATTACACACACACACGTGTGTGCGTGCGTGAGTTTTAGATTCATTCCTTCTCCTATCTTTCCTTTCATTTGACTGCATTTTTAATTCTGTTCTCTCTACATGCACTGTGAGTTAAAACATTTTCTGAGGGCTCAACTACTATATTGTATCCCAAGATGAACCAACCAGTTATACTTTGGTCAGTTTTGGCTCGATTGACTGAGTATATATATTCTCTTACAAATCATTGTTTAAAAAAAAGGAGGTGTGTGGGGGCTGTATGCCAACTCTCCTCCACTTTTTGATGTAGCCATACATCTCAGAATTCGTCATCATCATCATTTAACATCCTTTTTTCCATGCTGGCATGGGTTGGATGGTTTAAAAGACAGACTAGCCAGGAGGGGAATGGAAGGTAGGGTTCCACGTCTTTGACATGATTTCTACAGGTGGATGCGCTTCCTAATGCCAACCACTTAACACTGTACTTACTAGGTGCTTTTTACATGACATCACCACCAGTTACATTGCCAAGTACCCGCAGGATAAGACTCCTCCACTGCGCAGGGTTATAGACTAGAGGAATAGGAAACTATGATAGTGTGTAGAGAGCATGTTTCTTGCTGAAGCAGTGAATACATGGCTTCCCCACCTGGAGAGAGAGAAAGAGATGCGAGTTGATTTTGCTAAATGTTAAAGACAGACAGTTGCTTCTAATAAAGCTGTTTAATAATGTTGATTTCTGAATATTGAGGAAGAGTATAGCTAATTATGACAACCCTTGTATTTTATTGGTGCTTTATTGGAAGAAATAAAGACCGAGTTGTGACCCGAGAAGTATTTGAACTCATATTGTAAATAATAAATACTGGGAAGTATTTTGTCTGTTTTAATGATTTTTTTGAATGCAAGCCATGTAATTGTGTTAACTAAAATATCAATTGTTTAACATTAGGTTAATGAGTAATTTAATATTAACTAAAATATTGATTGCTTAACACTTGATAAATAATTGCAATTTGATATTAACTACAATATTGATTGTTTAACATTAGATACACAAATCATCATTTAATGATATTAACTAAAATATTGATTGTTTATCACCAGATGAGTAAGTCACAATTTGATGTTAACTAAAATATTGATCTGCTTAGCGTTAGATTAATAAGGTCCCTTGTGGTTGTTTGTTCTGTCTCAGAATGACATTTAAACCATCAGGGGTCTATCTATAATTTGGACAACCATTTTAACTATGGTTGCTATTGTCCTGCTGTGAGTTCAATTCCTAGACTGGGCTGTGTGTTGTGTTCTTGAACAAGACATTTTATTTCATGTTACTCTGGTTCGCTCAGCTGTAGAAATGAGTTACAACATGACTGGTGCCAAACTGTACAGCCCTTTGCCTTTCTCTTGGACAACATCAGTGGCGTGGAGAGGGGAGGCTGGTATGCATGGGTGTCTGCTGGTCTTCCATAAACAATGTTTCTTGGATTTGTGCCTGGGAGGGGAACTTTCTAGGTGCAATCCCATGGTCATTAATGACCGAAAGGGATCTTTACACCATACCCTATTGTCCTACTGATTGCTCAAATCAAGGCCATCAACACTGCATTGTGCCTTAACTATTTCTGGCACATTGCACCTAAATGGAAATGTATATCATAGGACATACAGCTATAAAGATTAGATGGGGATTTCTCTTATCTTGCTTCCAATGCTCAGCATAAATCTTCTTTTAGGCTCAGAGACGATTGTAGAGGAAACTTCTGATCACTGGAATTGGTTGAGTCACCATTTGTAATATTTGAACTTTTGTTATTGGGAAGTTTATACTGGACCTTTAGCAGTATGTAGCCATGTTTTTGTTTATTGGCATGACTGTGTGGTGAAGTGGCTCACTTAGCAATCACATGGTTTTTGGTTCAGTCCCACTGTGTGGCACTTAGAGCAGGTGTCTTCTATTTTGACCCCAGGTTGTCTCATGCTTTGAGTGAATTTAATTATATATATACATACACGTACATACACATATTTGTATTTGTCTTGCCACCCCTGGTTTATTTATGTCCCTGTTACTTAACACTTCAACAAAAGAGACTGATAAAATAAGTACTGGGTTCATTTGTTTGACTAAGCCTTTCAAGGCAATGCCCCAGCATGACCAGATATAATTTGCCAGGATTTGATCGCAATCCATGTGTTATTTCCTGTACTCTAAAATCAGTGAGGTTAGGGTTCATGATTTGAACTGATGCAGGATAGCTGGTGTTGGCAGGAATATGTGTGGTTATATTTGATAGGGGATGTAGTTTGCTTGACAGAAAGTATTGGACAAAGTCTAGAATGAGTGATTGAAGAAGAGAAACAGAGAATGGTTTAGCTGTGTATGTGGTGGTGGTGTTCACGTAGTTAAAACCTGAATTACAATAGGAAATATTTTAACTGACTTAGTTACATTTTCTCTCACTTTATATCTCGTATTGATTTCAAAGTTTGGCACAAGACTAACTATTTCAGGGACGGGGGCTAGTTGATTATATCAATTCCAGTGCTCAGCTGGTACTTATTTTATCAACTCTGAAAGGATGAAAGGCAAAGTAGATTTCAGCGGTATTTGAACTCAAGTACATGTAGATGGATGAAATACTGCTAAGCATTTTTTCCTGGCATGTTAACAATTCTGCTGCTTCAAATATGCATCTAAAATATTTATGCCAAAGTAACGACCAAATTATCTTGAACATTTAATAAATAAGTTGGTGTACAGCAGTGATTTCATTCATGTGTCAGGTTTTCTTTTATGCTCTTCAAATCATTGAAATTCATCACGAAATGCTTCTGTTGTTTCAACTCTGAAACAAGGCTCCAAGAGTGAGCATGAGCTCAGTATATTTTGTAGTACTTTTTAGTGAGCCATAGGTATAAATATCTAATTCTGACAGAATTTCAACTGTGCTTACCATGAACCATTTTTGCCATCTAATTCTGTTGTCTGCAGCATTAATACTATGCAAATAATTGTTGGCGATCTGTCACATTGGTTAGTACAAAGCCTGAAAGTTTTGGGGGAGTATAAAGTCAATTACATTGACCCCTCTTCTGGATTGGAACTTGTTTTATTGATCTCAAAACAATGAAATTCTCATTCATCCCTGGAACAATTTGAATGTTAGCATTTAAACAGGCCATATCCAGCCCAAGTATTCAACCTGTTTTATGTTCCTACTTGTCACATCTGATTTTTTACACCTTCTGTACAATGTCATTCTATAAAAATAAGCCACCATATCATCGAGATCTTGGAGCTTTGATATAATGCATGATAAATTAAAGACAATGTGTATAAATGAATATTACAGTTGACTGATTAATCTGAATGCTAAAGAATTAAAGAATATAACTGAATGCAAATAACATTGTCTGATCTTCGTCATGCATCACTTTCTGTTATAAAGATTATATCTGAATGTAATTGCTCGGCTTTCAACCATTTGCAACATGGAACAAAGCCATCAATGTCCCTATCAACAAATCATATTCATTCAATTTGTCTTATGTTCATGTATTTGTAAACCACAAACCAGTTGGTTATTCTTAAGATCCTGATAATGATGTTTGTGTGTGTGTATGTGGTTTCATTCAAATGGTTTCTAGCAACACAAATACAATGTCAGTACCTATTAGCAGTAACCATAATTATGAAGTCTGCTCTATACAATCATTAGTTTTTGTTTTGTGTGTGGCCTTTTGTATTGCAGGGGTTATCAGGTATGTTGCTTATACCCTTTCATTGCAATGTCAGCCATATATGACATCAGTACATATATTTATCTATAATATACATCTGGCTGTGTGTGTATGTATGTGTATATATATAATTCATTTTCTCTGTATATAGGACACATCGAATTGCTCAGTATATTTAAGCCATAAGAAAATAGGGAAAAATAATGATGAGAAACAAAAGAGAGGTTACTAAAATATATTCTGTTGTAAAATTACTGAGCACAGAATCAGGTACTAAAAATATAAATATATGAATATAAAATCATACTTAAAAATATATCAAAAATACATTGAAAATATATAAAGAATATATTAAGAGCATATAATTTATAGTCCTATTTACAATAAAAACGGCATTAAAATTATACACACAGAATGGGTGGAGTGCAAAGAATATTGTAAATCCATATAGATGTTAATAGTTCGTTAAATTCTGATGGCCACCATCTCCCCAGAAATGGTTGTTGGATTTTAAACTGTAAACATGTCTATAGATTTACAGTATTCCCTGCACTCCACCCATTCTGTGTATATAATTTTAATACCGTTCTTAATATATTCTTTATATACTTATATATATTTTTAATTATGGAGATGTCCTTGCATAGCAAGTGACCTGATCTGAGATCGTGTGCTGGAACGAAAACAATTGCAGCGTGGAGGATGTTTATAAACCATTTAAGAAACACACAAAAACCGTTAGATTCACTTCAACATTTAAATTTAATTTGCCAAAATATTTTCGTCGCTTTGAGATCGCGACCTGTTCACTGACAAAATTCCAGGTGTTTCTTAAATGGCTTATAAACACCTTCCACACTGCAATTGTTTTATATTTTTAATGTATTTCTGATATATTTTAAAGTATGTTTATATATCTATTTTTAGTACATGATTTTGTGTAGGTGTGTATGTATGTGTTTTTATATATGCGTGTGTATATATGTATTTTTTGTTTCAGTCATTTGACTGCAGCCATGCTGGAGCCCTGCCTTTAGTTGAACAAATTGATCCCCGGACTTATTCTTTGTAAGCCTAGTACTTATCCTGTTGGTCTCTTTTACCGAACTGCTAGGTTACAGTGACGTAAACATACCAACATCGGTTGTCAAGCAATGGTAGGGACACATACACACGAGGGGCTTCTTTCAGTTTCCATCTACCAAATCCACTCACAAGGCTTTGGTGAGCCCGAGGCTATAGAAGACACTTGCCCAGGGTGCTGCGCAGTGGGACTGAATCTGGAACCATGTGGTTGGGAAGTAAGCTACTTACCACACAGTCACTCCTGTGCCTATATGTGTGTGTGTGTGTATATATATATATATATATATATATATATATATATATATATATATATATATATGTGTGTGTGTGTTTGTATATGTATGTGTGTTCGTATGTATATATATTTGTGTGTGTGTTCGTATGTATATATATTTGTGTATGTATGTATATATGTGTACGTATATGTATGTCTGTGCATAAGTAAAAATGTGTGTGTATGTAACCTAAATTCACAATTTAGGTTAGTTGAAATATGTTTTAATTGGTAAAGGCAAATAGATAGCAGTTACCATGGAGAAAAAAATTCTCTTATGATAAAACGGTGTGAAAACACCCCATTCGTTCAGTGTCTCCCTCTCTTGGAAATCTGAGGCATCGATGTTTCAAGTTTGTTGACTCTTGTCGATCCTGATATATATATATATATATATATATATATATGATTTTGCTTTGTTAGTTGTTAGAACTCCTTATACTTTGCTTCAGAGGGACTGAGTGTAACATCAATTAATGAAAGACATGCACTTCATTTCAATGGCTCCAAGGAACCTATAGAATGCTACACAAGCACTCAGCCCTGTGCACAATGTTTCCTACAGCAGAAACTGCTGTAAGTCAATGCAGGTGATTATGTAACTCGTGTTTTGTTGTCATTCATTAATTGATATATAAATAATTGACCAAACTAATGTCTTGATTACATTTGTGGAAGAACTTCATATATATATGGCAGGGATTTTGACTTACAAATATTAACAAAAAAAAATATATATATATATATATATCATGAGATTTTTTGCTGTTGCTGGTATAGTTCCATGAACATCTCTTTTCTTTACATATATTTTATTCTGGAATTGGTATCAGTAAATGTATTTTCCCTAAATGACATTTGGTGGTATTTACAAAATACATTGTGTGTGTGTGTGTGTGTATGTATACTCTTTTACTTGTTTCAGCCATTTGACTATGGCCATGCTGGAGCACCGCCTTTAGTCGAACAAATCGACTTATTCTTTGTAAGCCTAGTACTTATTCTATTGGTCTCTTTTGCCGAACCACTAAATTACGGGGTCGTAAACACACCAGCATCGGTTGTCAAGCGATGTTGTGGGGACAAACACACACACACACATATATATATACATACATACGATGGACTTCTTTCAGTTTCCGTCTACCAAATCCACTCACAAGGCTTTGGTCGGCCCAAGGCTACAGTAGAAGACACTTGCCCAAGGTGCCACACAGTGGAGCTGAACCCGGAAGCATGCAGTTCGTAATGTATATATATATGTGTGTAGGTATATCTTTTATATTTTGTTTGTCATTTGACTATGACCACATTGGGGTACTGCCTTGAAGAATTTGAGTTGACTTACTCAACTTGAAGACTTATTATTTTAAAGCCTAGTTCTTTTTCTATCGGTCTCTTTTTTGCCGATCCACTAAATTATGGAGACATAAACACACCAATACCAGTTGTCTAGCGCTGGTTGGGGTCAGATACATATGGCATAATAAATATATAAGAAAAAAGGGGGATTAAAAAATCCAGGCAGATATCAATAATACTCAATAACATCCAACTATCAGACATGTATGACAAGTAGATCCAAATATTCTTTAGAAGAATTTTGAGAAATTCGGAGCATTTGACATGTGTAGAGAAAATTACATTGTTATTGAAGAATTCATCTTACAGAGCCGACAATTGTTTGTATTTTATTAACATATTTATATATAGAAAATATCAATGAAATTAATATTAAAGTTTCCGAAAATATATGTTAATACATTATCAAGGCAATCCAAAATTAGTGAAATTCGAATTGAACATATGAAATATTTCCAGTACAGGAACGCCTACAAAAAGAATGCTTGGAAAGAATTTAATCTAAGACATTGCTGTATTCAACTAATGGTGATGTTAGTGGATAATGAAAAAATAATAAAAAACAAAAAGACATTTTAAGAAAAGCCATTTCTGTATTCAACTATTGGTGATGTCAGTGGATAAGGAAATAATAAAAAACGAACACAACAGGCTTTTAAGTTTCTGTCTACCAGATTCACTCGTGAGGCTTTGGTTGGCCCGAGGCTATAGTAGGAGACATTTACCTGAGGTGCCACACAATGGGACTGATCCTGGAATGATGTGGTTAGGAAGGAAGCTTCTTACCACACCTGTGCATATGTATGTATGTGTGTGTGTGTATATATATATATATATATATATATGCGTATATTTTTGTTTTAAATGTGTGTTTTGCCTGCTTGTCAGTGTACACTTGTACTGTTAACCCTTTTTTTAAGCATTTAAGCCAGCCATATCTGGCCCAAATATCCTGCCTGTTTTATGATGAAACTGACCAGATCAGGCTTCTCACATGTACTCTACAATGTCATTGTAAAAATAAACAATTACATTAGCAAATTCTCAACGCTATGATGATATAAGCCTGAGTAACCTGAATGCTAAAGAGATTCATTAAATTGTATTGTTCCTCAAGGAATGATGTCATGTTTAGGATGTAAAGCATTTCCCCATGGCTGTCATCACCTACTCTTAGCAATATAGGGTTTTTTAATTTGTGACTGAGAATCCTTAGTTGAGTCATTTGGCTTTCATTTAATTACTTATAACATTTCTTTAACACAAAGAAAGTGGGATGGAGGCTCAGCCATGATTTCTACTCGGAATTGTTGAACTCTAAACTAAATATAACTATTAGTATTTTACATACAGTTTGAGGGTAGCGAACCAACAGAACTGTTAGCACATTGGGCAAAATGCTTAGCGGCATTTTCTCCATCTGTATGTTCTAAGTTTAAATTCTGCCTAGGTCATCTTTTCAGGGTCAATAAAATAAGTACCAGTTGAGTACTGGGGGGGGGGGGTGACTTACCCCTCCCCCCACACTAAATTTGCTGCGCTTGTGCCAAAATTTGAAACCAATATTTTACATACAGTTTGCACCATAGCACATTACCTTCATCGGCTGCGGATTGAATATCACAATAGTTTTTGCTACCACCTGATAGTATTGCTTCCTCTAGTGGAGCCGAGCAACACCTGCTATCATGGAAATGTCTCGATTTTGTTAACCCACACTATAGCATACTTTTTCTCCCACTTATCCTTGCAGCCACTACAATTAACTGGATGCAGCTGAAACTATTTTTAACAATGCAGCAATTGTTTTTTGTTTCTCTCCTTGAAGATTTTTATTTTGTGTTTCGCTTTGGTTTTTCTTTTACATGCCTCTGCCACATCCAAGATAAAGCATTTCCTGTTTCCTTCTCCAATTTACAAATGACTGCTCCATTGTTTATCCTCAGCTCAACATATTAAGATCACACACACACAGTTCACCACATAGTGATGATATTAAGACATAATTCAATGTGATTAAGACATAAGGGATATAGGATGTACACCCCTATATCACCATCATCATCATCATAATATTTAATACTTCTATATGTGGTTGTGTGGTAAGAAGCTTGCTTTCCAACAACTTGGTCCCAGGTTCAGTCCTGCTGTATGGAACCTTGGGCAAGTGTCTTCTACTATAACCTTGGGTTGAACAAAGCCTTGCGAGTAGATTTGTAGATGGAAACTGAAAGAAGCCTGTAGTATATATATAAATATATATTTATTTTACTTGTTTCAATCATTTGACTGTGGCCATACTGGAGCGCACAGACACACACACACACACACACACATATATGTATTTGTGTGTCTTTGTGTTTGTTCCCTCGCCACCGTTTGACAACCCGTGTGGGTGTGTTTATGTCCCTGTAATTTGGTGGTTCGGAAAGAGAAACCAATAGAATAAGTAACTAGGCTTAAAAAAAAGTCTTGGAGTCAATTCAATCGACTAAAACCCTTCAAGGTGGTGCCCCAGCATGGCCACAACCAAATGACTGAAACTAAAGGTAAAATGGTAAAAGAAACCCAGTGAAAGATCCTTTATATGATCCCCCAAACCCTCTTGAAATAACAGCCAAATCACCCTAAAATCTTGTTCTGCTGTCTTAAAAGAAAGACATGCATATTAAGTTATGTAGTCAGCAATACACTGATTCTTGGAAAAATATGTTCAATCGGGGCTGGTTTGTTTCTAAATTAAATACATGTGTTGTGTACGAACGAGCTTATTACACTTACTTATTGATCTTAAATATCAATAAGTAAGCATAACAGTAGCATCATCGTCGTCATCGTTTTAGGCCTGCTATTTCTGCACAGGTCTGAGTTATATGCATATTTTGAGACATTTTATATCTGGATTCTCTTGTCGTCTTGAAAGATATGCAGGGACATGGTGCACCTGTTCTAAAACTGAGATGCCTTATTTTATAAGATACTCCTCCATAGTAACAATTTTGATAACGAGCTGTTTGCAAGTAAATTATCTGCTTGTAATTTATTATAATTTGTCGTAAATATTCGACAATTTACTAGTACGTTTAGTATGTTAAGCTATGCTGTCACTGTTTACTTTTAGATTCTTCTGTTACCACAGAGCTGAGTGACTGTGTATAACTAATGTATATATATAACACAAAATGGCCCAGCATGATGAGGGGCTTGTCACAAAACATTCTGATAAAATGGGTCAGTAGACTGTTGTACTATCATAGTGTATATATGTATGTATATACAGGCACAGGTGTGGCTGTGTGGTAAAGAGTTTTCTTTCCAGCCACATAGTTCAGGGTTCAGTTCCATTGTGTGGCACTTTGGGCAAGTGTCTTCTCCTAGAGCCTTGGGCAACCAAAGCCTCGTGACTGGATTTGGTAGACAAATTAGAAAGAACCTGTCATGTGTGTGTGTGTGTGTCCGTGTCCCCACCACTGCTTGACAACTGGTTGGTGTGTTTGCATCCCTGTAACTTAGCGGTTCAGCAAAAGAGACTGCTAGAATAAGTACCAGGCTTACAAAAAAGGGCTGTGGTCGATTCAATTTGACTGAAAATTCAAGGCAGTGCCCCAGCATGACCACAGTCTAAGAACTGTAACAGGTAAAAGATATATATGTGTATGTATGTGTGTATATATATATATATATATATATATATATACATAGCTATTGCTAGAAACAAGATGATTGACGAAGGGAGGCAAGTCCTTAGCATATATAGTCGGATTGAATGATTTCGGATTTTGATGTAGACCATCTTAATCCTCGTCAGTGAGGATTGTATCCGAGAATTTAGTTTCTTTGCCAAATGCTTCCTTTTTGGTGATGGCATTGATGACTCTGTAGACCAATTCTTGCATGAAAGAGACAATGGCATTGACTGCATGGTAATGTCGGTGGAGGGCAAGGTTGATTTTGTCAAGCCTTTCTCGTTTGATTTCTTTCTTTTCTCTTCTAGTGGCTTTGAAGTTTTTGGTTTTAATGGTGATGGAACGTCACAGGCTTGTGTTTCAAATGATTTAGGCTGAAGTCCAGTGGCTCTCAGTGTTGTTTTGAGTTGGTCCTTGTATCTTTGAAGAAAGCAACCCTGTGGTCTTTTCCCTGAAGTGATCTTGCTGAATAAGGCTTAGCACAGGAACCTTGACTAATGGAGGAGAGTTTAATTACTAAATGATGAGAGTATGGAGTTATAAATGCAGTCGTATCTCTTGGTGCAATTTTATCAAGAGGTACAAGGTTTTGACTAGGTCTCCTTTCTCTGCTTGTCTTCAGTGTTTATCCCCACTCAAATGTGGATGTTCTGTTAGAACAAACTATACAGCAGTAGATACCACGAGAGAAACTCTTATATTAGCTTCTGGTGCAAAATGCACTCTTGTTTATATCATTAGTGGGGAGATAAACCTCCGCCACATCCAGCACTGAGACCAACCAGATCACGTGATTTTGGTCTTGTCAGTGATGGACACTCGACTGCTAGAGATAGCAGCAGCTTATCTTACCCCACCAGTGATATATAGAATAACAGTCCCAGGATAGGCACTAGTGTTGTGATTAGCTAGTGAGCTTGTTAAAAAAGCAGAACATCTGTGTTTAAGTGGGGATTATTATTACTTCTCTGTATTAAAGCTGCCTCTGTTGCTAATATGTATTTTTAACAAGTTTTCAGTATATACAAACATTTTCAGAGTTTATAGAAAATACCTCAAGTACAATATGCTCATTGTGGCCTCTCTCTCTCATAGCCCTGCTTGTCAGGTTTATGTCGTTGGGTTGCAGTGTGTTGTTCAGTTGTTTATTTTCATCTGATAAATCTTTTTTTTTTTTGTTTGTTAGTTTTTTTTTTTACAGTTTTGTTTTCTACACATTAACCTCAGTTGTCCCATTAATAAATCCATTATTAGCAACCAGGAAGCCTCTGTGTGTGACAGGGGTTTCTTGTTGGTTAGAACATGCTAGAAACAACAATCAGGTGTCCTTCAAATCAGGACTATACAGGACTCTGAGCAGCTTGTTTTGGTAAAAGACAGGTTGCTCATGGCTGGAGAGATTTAGCTCTGTGGTCTACTGGCTGACTTAGGATTAAACATCATTGTACATAAATGTAAAGTTAGGCCATCACTATTTTCTGTGCTGATTCTTCAATGAGATTTATTGTTTAGATATTCTCATCGAGGTTTGCTGTCCTTTCTCTTCTCACATCACTTCTACAATGCTATATGTTGTCTTTATCTCATTTAAAAGAAGCTATATAATGATCTTACTAACTTCCCTCCTGACCTCTCCATATCATCAATGAAAACCCAACTGCATTTTTTGCACAGTGTTAAATTCTTGCAAAGCCTTAAACATTTCACATGTCACACTACCCCCAAAATGAAACCCTTTTAATTGTTTCACGTACCCAACTACCTTACTTGCTGGTGTATAAAACATGCCCCTATTTCATGAGTATATTTTGTGGAAAACAATTTAATATATTCCATCATACACTTGATCATCATCATCATCATTTAACATCTGTTTTCCATGCTGGCATGGGTTAGACGGCTTGATAAGAACTGGTAGGGCCAGGGGGCCACACCAAGTTCCAAAGATATTTTAAAGTGGTTTTTGTGAAAGGAAAATATATGACTCTATGTAAAAACAATATTTTGATAATATTCCCTTATTTCTTTTGGTCATTAGACTGTGGCCATGCTGGGGCACCACCTTGTAGGATTTTTAGCCGAATGAATTGAGCCCAGTACTTTCCTTTTCTGTTTTTTAAGCCTGGTACTTAGTCTCTCAGTCTCTTTTTGCCAAACTGCTAAGTTATGTAAACACCAACACCAGTTGTCAAGTGGTGGTGTGGGACAAAGACATACATAAAGACACACACACGACAGGATTCTTTCAGTTTCCATCTACCTTATCCACTGACAACGCTTTAGCTGGCCTGATGCTGTAGTAGAAGACACTTGCCCAAGGTGCCATGCAATGGGACTGAACCCAGACCTATGTGGTTAGGAAGCAAGCTTCTTACCATATGTCCACACCTGCACCTATACTGGAATAAAATATGAAAGCATAAATTTATCACAGATATCCTGTATTTGCACTTAACCATCTTTCAGATCAGCTGTATAGTTATGTTTTGCTCAAGAGAATTGCCATGCAAGATGTGTCACTTGTGCTTCTGGCCGTGATGTTTTATGTAACTGCTGTTGGGTAGCACCAAGGTGGTGCATCACCACTAAAGCTTTATAGTCATTTACTCATTGCATATAGCTAACAGGCAGATAGAAGTTTCACCTAGTGGACCTCAACCTTTTTTTTTTTATCTAGGGATTCCTTTGAATACTATTTTATTGTGGTGGAACCCCATAGCCAGTCAGTGTTTAAAAACTAGTTTTAGAGAAAATTCTTTCAAAATTCATAATTTCTTTTTCACACATCAACTTGTAAAAGTTGATCTATGTAAGACACTTGTGAAAGAAATCTAGCTGTTTCTTGCAATAACTACATCTAAAGTAACAAATTTTCATGGACCCTTAAATGTATTTCTAGGGGTTGCCAATTTACTATTTTTCTTGCATGCCCCCTTTCCCAGTCTTATATGGACCTTGGTTGAGAACCTCTGGTTTAACCCTTTAACATTTAAACCAGCCATATATGGCCGAAATATTTTACCTATTTTATGTTCAAACTGACCAGATCAGGCCTCTCACACCTATACTGCAATGTCATTCTAAAAATATACAATCACATCATTGAAATGTGAAGATTAAAAGATAATGCGTGTTTAATTCAAAACAATGCAAATCAATATTAGATTTGACAGAGTAAATCTGAATGCAAAAGGGTTCATCTTTGTTGAAGAATTTTCCATTTAGGTTAGTGGTTCTTAACCAGAGGCCATAATATGGCCCTTGCGAGTCAATGTAAGATTTTGTTATTTAAATTTATCTGCAATAAATTGGTTATACTTTTACAATACACAAAATATTTTAATTATTATTAGGAATTGTATAAAAGAATTCTTAATTATAAAAATGTAACAAGATTTTTTTAAGCATCCACCCAAAAGGAGTCCATAGGTAACAAAAAAAAAAAACTGTTGAGAAACACTGGTTTAGACAATTAAAAAGTATTTCTTGAAGACAGCAGTCATTAATTCTTTTGTTACCCTATTTCTGCTAAAATGCACTATCTTTGTTTCAATTAAGTTTGAAAAAAAATAACGAATTTAATAAAATAACTTTGTCATTAATCTAGTGTTTAGAAAATGACATGACATTTTGATAGAACAGGAAATACGTATTTTAGAACCAGGAGCAGTTTCTGGTGGGTTGCTATCAAAAGGGTTAAAAATGTAAGCCTTGTATTAGGTAGTTCTGTATGTTGCGGGATGAGATGATGTGAATGTGACCAACCCACAGAACTGTTGATGTTACCGTAAGTAATTCTTCATGAGTTTGTGCTAACAGACTGATATTTCAGTTTGTTTTCAATGTTCTATTGTTAATAGCAATTATTATGCCGAAATGATATTTGCTAATCCAGCTCCCTAGCATACAACACTTTGGTCTCCCATCTGCTTTCTATGTAGGGCAAGTTTTGGATAGATTTATAAATAAAGAAGCATGCATCTTAACCCATTACCTCCCATAATTCTATTAACTGGAATTTTTTAAATGAAACTTTGATTTCTAGCATAAAACAGCCTTAGAAACACGCTGGAATGATCAAAATAACATTTCAAATAGAAATAAGCGAGATATTGGGTGAAAAATTAGCAAACCTCATTTGAATATCAGAGAAATATACCAAGTAGATATAGCAAAAAGGTTAGATATGTGTAAATATTGACAGATAATTATGAAATTTGTAATTTTGAAGTGATCTCATATGAGATCACTGGTAGGTAATGGGTTAATATGATGGTGAATGCAATGTATCTCATACTTTAAATACTGTGGGGTCAGCACCACAATGCAAGCTGCTGGAACCATCCCAAGGTCTTGTATTAATTCTTTTGCTACCATATTTCTGTTGAAATACACTGTCCTTGTTTTAATTAATTCTGAGTATTATGAAGAATTTAGTAAAATAATCTTGTGGTTATTGAGCTGGTGTTTGGAGCATTAATTGATATTGAATTTCGATGGAAAGTTTTAACTGAAATCACTTAAAAGCATGAAGTTTATATCACCTCACCAGTACAACACTCTTTGTAGGCTCAATTCTGCTTTAGAACACCACTAAAGGTCTATACGGCCCTTAAGTGTCCATACAACCCATGGGGGTCTATATAAGATTTTGTTAAAAACTATGTGCAATAATTTGGTTATGCTTCTACAAAACAAAATATTTTCAGTTTTATACAACTTCTAATAAAATTTAATTATAAAAATATAATGGGATTTTTTTAAACATGGAATGACTGGGAGGGTCCACCCAAGTAAAACAGGAACCAAGAGAGTTCATAGGTAAAAAATAGTTGAGAAATGTTGCTTTAGACATATATATATATATATATATATATATATATACACACACATACTAGCATATATTTAGTAACCTTCTTCTTCATACAAATATTACTCACAAACCAGTGTATTTTTGATAAACTTCCTTTTCAGATATAGATGTATAGACATAACAGTGTATATTTAATATACTTCCTCTATATACATACATAAATATGTACATTATTCACACGCATACTAGTGTATATTTAATTAGCTTCCTCTTCATATGTACATACTTATATGTGTAGTTGTTAGGATCCCACACTGTGTCCATGGTAACCCAGGTTTGAATCCTGGTCATGGCAGCCTCCCTCAAATCTATCAAAGGCAGTGCCCCAGCATGACCGCAGTCTAATGACTGAAACAAGTAAAAGAATAAAAGAGCTACATCCATTCTGTCTCCTGTTCTATCCAGACCACTTGTTAACTTTACAATTCATTGAAGCCTTCCTAAATCTCCAATATAGATCCCAAAATGGTTTTCTCTGATTATAAATAAATTATACGATGTTAAGTTTGTTTAATTAAAGTAGTATGCTGTGCTGTGTGACTTATTTATCCCCAGGTCAACTTTGGTCAAATATACACACTGAAACGACATTGCAGTCACATTTATTTTCTTTAGATACATTGCACTTACAGTCACATACTGTGCTTCCTTTCTTTAAGATGGTATAATGTTGATTTGATGAGAAATTAACTGCTATTTTTACCAATGTGTGCAGTTGTGTACAGGATCCCATGTCAGGTCGAACCCTTTAGCATTTAAACCAGCCCAAATATTCTACCTATTTTATGCTCAAACCAGCCAGACCTGGTCTCTTACAGCTACCCTATGATGTCATTCTAAAAGAAATATCACATCATCGAAATTTTAAAGCTGTGGGATAATACATAATGAATCTAAAACATTATGAATAAATAAGCGTTGCATTTGACAGAGTGATCTGAATGCTAAAGAGTTAAAACTGTATGGTATTATAGATAGGTCCTTATGGAAAATCCTTTCAGCTGCTTCTATGTTTTCCCTACTTTACTGTGGAAGGGTCTTTGTAAACTTTTAGCTGATCTATTACAAAGACATCGTTGTTATACAGGGTGTCCACAAAGTCTGGGTACATGGAGTAAATAAAATCATAACATAAACAATTAAATATAAGAAATAATAATTTCTTAAATTATGTGTTAATCCCCATGTACCCAGACTTTGGTGGACACCCGGTATAATGGGTTTTGCTGTGTTCTTTATACATTGGTCTTTGTTGTGCCATCAGTTTTACCCTGCTGTGTTTATTACTTAGAGATCTTGTGTGCTATAAGCTTAGCTGTGTTTACCGTTTAACCCAATGCTGCTCAACCATTTTTTGCCTATGGAACCCTTTGATTCCAATTTTACTTGGGTGGATCTTAATAGCCATTTGATGTTTAAAAAATTTCTATTTATCATCATCATCATCATTTAAAGTCCATTTTCCATGCTGGCATGAGTTGGATGATTTGATAGGAGCTGACCAGCTGGAGAGCTGTTTTGGCATGGTTTCTATGGCTGGATACCCTTCCTAATGCCAACCACTTTACAGAATTCTGGGTGTATTTTATGTACCATCTATTATATTTTTATAATTTAAATGTCAGTAGGAAATTTATGAAAAAAATATTGTTAAATATCTATTGTATAGTGGAAGTATAACTAATTTGTTGCTCATAAGTTTTATCAACAAAATCTTAAATGGACCCCCAAGGATCATATGAACCCCAGTTGAGGACCATTGATTTAATCCTTTAGCATTCAAACCCAGAATGCAGCCCCTCATACTTACCCTACAATGTCATTCTAAAAAACTTTCACTAAGTTACAACATAATTCATGATTAATTCAAAACAATGGGAATAAACGCGTATTGCATTTGACTGAGTTACCTGAATGCTGAAGGGTTAAAAAACCCTTCAGACTATCAGCTACACTGCTTACTATATTGGAAAGTCTTGTACTGTGTTTGGTATACAGAGGGTTGTGTTGTACTGTAGAAAGGTCTTCACTGTACTGTAAAGCTTTGAATATATTGCATCGTATTCTAGAGAGGATACATGGTAAGTTTTAGTTATGTACTTTTAAAACTGCCATGAAATCTTTCTTGTTCTATGAGCTTTAACTGCTATACAATATTTACAACAATCCTTTATTAACTGTTTTGGTACCTCTACTGATTCAACTGCTAAATCTTCTATTTCGCTGTGAATTCTAGCTACAATATTTCAGTTCAGTGTTCTGTAGCTTGATCCGTGTTAACCTTGCCGTCTCTATTAGTGTCATCCTTTTGCTGCTTTCACCTTTGACACCATACCATTAAGGTAGGCGATATTCTGTTAAGCAACAGCGGTTTGAAGCACTTGATAGAAGTTACTGGTTACTGAAGCAGTTTGGTTGGTAGGATGTGTCTTCGCGACATGAAACACTGGGAATAGAGCTAAATGGATAATGTTTTATCATTTTAAGATGTCTGTGTGACGAATTGAAAACTGGTATATTTTGATACTTGTATCATACATAGCTGTATGCATGTGTGTGTGTGTGTGTGTGTGTGTGTGTGCTCTTGCACACAACAACCAAACTGGAACAATTTAAACATCAAGTAGAAGTAATCTTATTTTGACAATCTTCTCTCTCTCTCTCTCTCCTATGTATGTATGTATATATATCTTGTGTGTGAGTGTAGGAAATGTCATATCTGTTGCCAGATAGTTTGTAATGCAAAACTTAAACTCTCTTTTATATATCTCTATCTATCTGTATATCTGCAGCTGTCTATATAGATGCAGGTATGACTGTGTAGTTAAGAAGCCCACTTTGTTGCCACATGGTTTTAGGTTCAGTCCCACTGTGCAGTGTATTGGGGTCAAGAGATTTTCTGCTATGCTCTGGACTGACCCATGCATTGTGATTAAATTTAATCAATGGTCAGGCGGTTTAGCTTAAATGGTAAAGCATTCTAACCGGATATTAGAGGGATGTGAGTTCGATCCTCATGGCTGGCTGCCGACAAATTTTTCACGGCGGTGCATCAGCATGGCCACAGCTCTAAGCTGAAACTCTAAAAGATAAAAGATAAAATGGAAACTGTGTGGAAGCCCACAGTATCACTATCTGTCTATATATATATATCTTCATTGTCTGTGCGTCTGCTTTTTCTTTGCTGTCATGTGTTGGAAGAGACTTCTCAACACAATATTCTATGGCCTGATTGCCCTTTCTCGAACAAACCCCGTTTCCAATGTGCATATAGAGAGTTACTACTACTACTACTACTTCCAAAGTGATGTGATGTGGATGGCATGCAAAATATTCACTGACCAGTCCTATCCAGATCCTTGTCTTTGACCACATTCATATCATCCCCAGTGTCACTTTTTTTATTGTTTACAGCCATGCAAGTCTTCTTGCTTGTTTGTCGTCTTCTTCTTCTCCACCATCTTCGTCTTACTCTTTTACTTGTTTCAGTCGTTTGACTGCGGCCATGCTGGACCACCGCCTTTAGTGGAGCAAATTGCCCCCAGGACTTATTCTTTGTAAGCCTAGTACTTATTCTATCGGTATCTTTTGCCAAACTGCTAAGTTACAGGGCCATAAACACACCAGCATCAGTTGTCAAGCGATGTTGGGAGGACAAACACTGACACACAAGCACACACACACACATATATATATATACATATATACGACGGGCTTCTTTTAGTTTCTGTCTACCTAATCCACTCACAAGGCTTTGGTTGGCCCGAGGCTATAGTAGAAGACACTTGCCCAAGGTGCTACGCAGTGGGAATGAACCCTGAACCATGTGGTTGGTAAGCAAGCTACTTACCACACAGCCACTCCTGCGCCTTTTTTGCATTATTTTCTATCTGGTTGGACATGTAAAATATCTTTCAGCACTTATTTGTTTCATTTGTTGGACTGCGGCCATGCTGGGGCATGCCTTCCAGGGTTTAGTTGAACAAATTGAACCCCACAACTTTTTAATGTCTAGTACTTATTCTATTGGTCACTTTTGCTGAACTGCTAAGTTACAAGGATGGAAACAAAGTAACACTGGTTGTCAAGTACTGGTGGGTGACAAACACAAAGGCACAAAGCATTGGCTAGCCCTGGTCTATAGTAAAAGACACTTGCCCATGATGCTGTACTGTACTGTAGGATTAAACCTGAAATCTCATGGTTCCAAGGCTAGCTTTTTAAATACACAGCTATGCCTGCATCTATCTTTTATCTTTTACTTGTTTCAGTCATTAGACTGTGGCCATGCTGGGGCACCACCTTGAAGATTTTTTTTTTAAAGCCTGATACTCATTGTATCGATCTCTTTTGCCAAACCACTATGTTACAGGGACGTAAACACACCGATGCCGGTTGTCAAGTGGTGGTGGGGGACAAACGCAGACACAAACACACACACACACATACATATGTATATTTATGATGGGCTTCTTTCAGTGTCTATCTACCAAATTTACTCACAAGGCTTTGGTCAGTCTAAAGGTATAGTAGAAAATACTTGTCCAAGGTGTCACGCAGTGGGACTGAACCCAGAACCATGTGGTTATGAAGCAAAATTCTTACCATACAGTCATACCTGCATCTTTGTACAAACCATTTTCATGAGCCATTTGTTAATATAAATAACCTGGGTGACATCTCATATTCTTTCATGTCTTGCATAGTTTTGTCAACTGATGCCTAAAATCTTTTTATTTTCTCAAAAATATGTAAACATCTGGTTATGGCTTAATCATTTTGTTACCATATTTCTGTTGTCTCACTTAAGTTTGAAATTAACAAAGAATTTAGTAAAATACATTTGTTGTTATTCAGCTGGTGTTTGGAACATAAATTAACATGAAATTTCGAAAAAAGGTTTTAATTTAGATCACTTTAACCCTTTGGCGTTCAGATTACTCTTTTAAATGTAATGTTTATTTATTCACATAGTTTTAAATGAATCATAAATTATCTCATTGCTCTGACATTTCAATGGTGTGACTGTTTGTTTTTAGAATGACATTGTAGGACAGGAGTGAGAGGCCGAATCTGGCCAGATTGAACATAAAACAAGTAGAATATCTGGGCCGAATATGGCCTGTTATAAAAGCTAAAGGGTTAAAGTAGGAAATTTGTATTATAGTACCATGGCTATCCCAGGGGTTAAATTGTCAGGGCAGGACTCTGCTCCAAACACCACCATTGATAAAACCATTGACACAAAGAGCCTTATTTAAGATGTGTCGTTAGAAATGTGGTGAGCTGGCAGAATCGTTAGCACGCCAGGCAAAATACTAAGTTGCATTTCATTCATCTGAGTTCAAATTCCACCAAAGTTGATTTTTACCTTTCATCCTTTCGGGGTTGATAAAATAAGCCCCAGTTGAGCACTAGTATTGATGTCATCGATTACCCATCTCCCCACCGAAATTGCTGGCCTTGTGCCAAAATTTGAAACCAATATATGTCATTAGTCTATGTGACTTTACAACAGTATAGCCATTGCTTGATGTCTCTAAATTAATTTTAAAGTGATACCTCAATCCATCAGTGTATTTCCTTTAATAAACTCTTTTCATTGTTACCACCATGTTGGTCTTCCAGGATTTGATTTTTAGGACAACTCTTTTTTAAATTTTTCTAAATCTCTCTTATCTATCAGGACTGACAGATTACCTGTTGATCTGCTCAAATGATAACATTACCTGCATGAAAGGTATTCTGCCCATCAACCCACCCAATTCCTTCTTTTCTCTTACAATATATTTTCTGAGTCTGTAAGAACTACAAAGACCAGTGGAAACAAGACATCGCCCTGCAGCATACCACTCTAAATTCTCAATTCTTGTGTTTAATCCCAGTCAATATACACTCAACATGTACTGCCATTGTTTGATTCCCTTTATAATATGAATATATATTTCTTTGGTAATCCATAGTCCCTTAATCCTTTAACATTTAAACAGACCATATCAGGCCAAAATATTCTTCTGGCTTTATGTTCAAACTGATCAGATCCAGCCTCTCACACCTCTCCTACAATGTCCTTCTAAAAATAAACAATCACATTATTGAAATCTCAAAGCTATAAGATAATGCATAATTAATTCAAAAGAGTGTAAATAAGTCTTACATCTGACAGTAACCTGAATGCTAAACAGTAAAAGCTCTTCCATGTTGGTCAGTGTGAAGGTTTTCTCAAAGTCCACAAATATCATTATCAGGTGTGAGGTGAGGTGTTCTGAATCTTACAGCTAAATTCTGTATTGAAATGCAAATACATGGCCATTGCAACTCCTAGATTTTCTAAATCCTCCTTGCTCATCTTTCAACATTGGATCTTGAGAATTTCAGATTCTGTTCAGTACAATTCCTTTCCAATTCCCTCAATCTCTTAGAACACACTTCCTGGTAATTTTCATCATGATCCCTTGTTTCCAATCATCTTCTGTAGCCCCCAGCATCCAATGTTTCCCAGAACAGTTTACATAAAAGATGTAACATACCATCGGTGTTGGCTTTTTAAATATTTCTATTATTTAAGGCAGCTGGCTGGGAGAATTGTTAGCAAGCCAGGCAAAGATGCTTTGCGGTATTCCATTTGTCTTTACATTCTGAGTTCAAATACCATTGAGGTAGACTTTGCCTTCTATCCTTTCGAGGTCAATAAAATAAGTACTACTTGAATACTGGGGTCAATGTAATTAGCTTACCTCTTCCCTCGAAATTGCTGGCCTTGTGCCATAATTCGAAACCAATATTTCTGTTATTATTCCGTCTGGTCCGGGAGTGTTTCAGTTCTTCAGCTGCTGAAGCGTTCTCTTAGACTCTCTTACCAAAATGTTATTCATGCTTTGTCAAAGGTTTTGTTTATTCATTACAGTTTGTCTTCAGGATTCTTTTACTCAATTGTCTGAAATTATGAGTTCTACACAGAGGGTATATACTGGCAGCCCTTTTGGTTTCTTTCCTACAACCGTGATATGAATGTATGTATATACATCATCATCATCATCGTCGTCGTTTAATGTCCGCTTTCCATGCTAGCATGGGTTGGACGATTTGACTGACGACTGGTGAACCAGATGGCTACACCAGGCTCCAATCTGATTTGGCAGAGTTTCTACAGCTGGATGCCCTTCCTAATGCCAACCACTCCGAGAGTGTAGTGGGTGCTTTTACGTGCCACCGGCACGATGACCAGTCAGGCAGTACTGGCAACAGCCACGCTCGAAATGGTGTATTTTACGTGCCACCTGCACAGGAGCCAGTCCAGCGGCACTGGCAACGATCTCGCTCACATACATATTTCTAGGTTTTTGCGCAAATTTGTTGGTACACATCCCATCTATGATGGTGGGTACAAACGAGAATTCATAGTCAGGGTACAAGAGTTATAAGTTCTGCATTAATTCTCCATAAATGTTCTCTTTCTCCTGGACTTTTGATTGTACCTTCACATCCGCTGGGAGCTGACCTCTACAACAGGGCATGACTTTTGTTCCCTGTCTTGCAGAACAATATCAGGTCTGTTATGATTGCACCAAATTGATGTCTTTTATTGGGCTGTTCTACCAGTAAAAGTTTTTCTTGAGAGAGTTCAAGCTGGTTACTAATGAAGCAACACGACTTTTTGAGTTTACAGAGTTTCTTGTGTTTGTCAGTATGTGGTTAAGTTGGTGTGTTGGTTGAACTGTCGATCCATACACCCAAGGATCTCAGATGGAGAAGTTTTGGAATGTCTTACAAATCTTCAGTGTCACTGATAAATTGAATTTGGAGAATCCACATAAACTGAGTATTTCTAAGTTTTTGTGTAAATTTGTTGGTACCTTAACTTAATGCACCTATGATGATAAATACAAATGAAAATTAGTATATATGTCTGCATGCATGTGTTGTTTTTTTATATATAATTATGATTTCTTACTACACATACGCACACTGTATTTGAGAAAAATGAATTCAGTAAAATTTCTTATTTGATGGCATAAAAGACGCACAGACATACTAGATAAACCCCAATTTTAGCAGTGCATATTCAAGAAAAAAGTTTTTTTAGTGCATTAAAGCTTATGGGAGTCCCAGCTTCACATATAGGACCTGGTTTGATTTTTAAGGCACTTTTTTTTTTAAAAAAAGAAGTACATCCTATTAGCTTTTCTCATTATAAAGCTGTTGCCTGGAACATAAATTAACATGAAATTTTGATGGAAAGTTTTAATTTAAATATCTTTAAACTAGAAGTTTGTATCAGATGGGTGAATTGTGAATTCACAATTTGTGCCTGCAGGTAAGTAATGCATGAATGCATGAGAGAGAGAGAAAGAGATCAGCTTTTTATATTTCCATGATAATGAAAGGTGAATCCATTAGAATTGCATGTGACACAATTATAATGTTGAATCCAGTGTGAACCAAGATTAAGACAAGTGAAACTTCGTATCTGTGAAGAAAACCACATGAAATGAAGAATTCCTCTGTTCCTTCCTTGAACTGCTGTCATTCTTTAGTTCTGTATGCTGTCTTTGATTCTATTTCAGATCTGAAAGCCTGGTAAAACATAATTGTCTTCAAGATTTCTTGATTTAGTGCTAGTGAACCTCAGGACTTGATATTTATGAGGGAATGCTGAAAAGTTCCTGGCTTTCGTTAAAAGAAAATACAGAGAATCAATTAATTATGATTTTATCCAACATATTCCCATCTCAGATTCACACACTTATTGCAGTGGTCCTTCAGTTTTTCTAAGCCCTGTAAAAGAATTCAGAGAGTTGGGCCTCCAACCAGGCCTTTCCTGATACCTTTAAAGCCAGGAACTTTTCAGCCTCCCCCTCGTATCTACATCTACTTCAGGTTCTTTTTGTTTTACTTTGTTTTCTTTAAGACATCTTTTCAGACAAGGATATGGCCTGTAATTATTCTCAATAAATATTTTGCTTTAGCATTCTCTCCTCCAAGGACATCTTTTAACAAACTGTGAATGTTGCTGTTGTTGTTTAACCCCAGGTCAGTTCTCCTTAAACAGACCCATGATCAATGGTATTTCAGCTTTAACCATTAGGGATCGCATTGTGCAGTGTTTCCTACATAATTTAAACCCTTTTGTTGCCATATTTCTTTTGGAATACACTGCTTTTGTTTCAATTCATTTTGAATGAATATAGGTGCAGGAGTGGCTGTGTGGTAAGGCAGCGAGCTGGCAGAAACATTAACAGGCTGGGCGAATCGTCTGTCTTTATATTCTGAGTTCAAATTACGCCGAGGTCGACTTTGCTTTTCATCCTTTCGGGGGCAATAAATTAAGTACTGGGGTGAATGTAATCGACTTAATCCCCTTGTCTGTCCTTGTTTGTCCCCTCTATGTTTAGCCCCTTGTGGGCAATAAAGAAATAAGTAGCTTGCTTACCAACCACATGATCCCGGGTTCAGTCCCACTGCATGGCACCTTGGGCAAGTGTCTTCTACTATAGCCTCGGGCCGACCAAAGCCTTGTGAGTGGATTTGGTAGACGGAAACTGGAAGAAGCCCGTTGTATATGTATATATATGTGTGTATATGTTTGTGTGTCTGTTTGTCCCCCCCATCATCGCTTGACAACCGATGCTGGTGTGTTTACGTCCCCATAACTTAGTGATTTGGCAAAAGAGACCGATAGAATAAGTACTAGGCTTACAAAGAATAAGCTCTGGGGTCGATTTGCTCGACTATAAAGGCAGTGCTCCAGCATGGCTGCAGTCAAATGACTGAAACAAGTAAAAGAGTAAAATAATGAATTAAAAGCTGTTGTCAGGAACATAAATTAAGATGAAAATCACTTTAAAACAGGAATCTAGGACCTTAAAACAAGAAACAATCTCAGTTGGGTTGGGCTGGTATCAAAGAGGTTAAAATTGTAAGAGTTCTTTGCTTGCTGTTTCCTTGGACAGTAAACTTTGAATTCCCTGTCTTTTGCATCAGACAAGGAAACTACGTTCCAAGTCATGACATTATATACAGTATACGGAAGGCAGCAATCGGGCTGAATCATTGGCTTACTGGACAAAAGGCTTAGTGGCATTTCCTCAAGCTTAATGGTTTGAGTTCAAATATCATAGAGGTCGGCGTTGTCTTGGAGTCAATAAAATAAATACCAGTTGAGCATTGGGGGTTGATGTAATTTGATTGCTCCCCTCTCCTCAAAATGACTCAGCAAATGTCTTCTATTATAGCCTTGGGATGACCAAAGCCTTGTGAGAAACTGAAAGAAGCCCATTGTATATATAATATTATATATATTTATGTGTCTGTTTGTCCCCACCACCACTTGACAACCAGTGTTGGTGTGTTTATGTCCCCACAACTTAGCAGTTTGGCAAAGAGACTGATAGAATAAGTACCAGGCTTACAAAGAATAAGTCCTGGGGTTGGGTTCTTCGACTAAAATCCTTCAAGACAGTGCTCCAGCATGGCTGAAGTCAAATGACTGAAACGAGTAAAAGACTAAAAAGATAATTAAAAACAAGGTTTCTCTGTTTCCACTGAATTTTCCAATTTTTTGATCAGCTGAACTGTCATTCTTAAAGGAATGAACTATAACTAACCCTATAATTGACATCATCTAACAATACACAGACAGAGAGCTGAAGCAAGGCTGTGTGATAAGGAATTGGCTTCCTAACCGCAGGGTTCCAGGTTCAGTCCCACTGCACAGCACCTTCAACAAGTGTCTTATAATATAGCCCCAGGTCAAATATTACCAAACATTACATAGAAATGCACCCTGAGCTCTTTAGTATTCAGATTATTTTATCAAATATTTAAATAATATTTATTTATTTTATTCACATTGTTTTGAATTAATCCTGCATTATATCGTAGTTTCAAGATTTCAGTGATGCGAGAATATATTTCCGGAATGACATCTCTGTGATGCTATGGGTTGGACAGTTCTATAGAATCTGATGAATTGGAGGACCATGTTATAATCTAGTGCCTGTTTTGGTAGGATTTCTATGACAAGGTGCCCTGCCTCCCTAATGCCAACCATTTTACAGAGTGTACTGTTTATTGTTTTTTTTTCTTTGTTTCTTTCTTTGCAGCACCAGCACTAGTAAAATTGCCTTGCAATTTGTAAGGCTAACAATGTGGCTGTCATTAATTAACCAAATGAGAATCAAAGAGAGAGTGAGATAAATTTTGTTTGGGGTGATGAGAGGAAGAGATTTGCAGTTGTGTGAGGGTGGCAGTAAAGACAGTAATAAGGGTGCCATAATTGAGGACGGGAGTTAGAGAGATGAGGTGGGTTGTTTATGTGGGAACCAGGGTCATCCCACATAAGAGCGAGTAAGGGTGGTAGATGATGGGAACATTTAATGCTTTTGTTACCATATTTCTGTCAATATAGGCTGCTTTTGTTTCAATTAATTTTAAAAATAATTAAGTATTTAGTAACATAACTTTCTCATTATTAAGCTGGGGCCTAGAACAAATTAGCATAAAATTTTGATGGAAGATTATAGCAAAGACCACTCTAACCCCTTTGAGACACATAGTGTTTTGGTATGTGTCGTCAAAAACACCATTTTTTTCTATTGAGATATATCTACTGGAAGACGATCTCTGATTAGCTATTACACTCCAAAACCAACCATTCACAACATTTGTTTCATCAGGCTGATGGATCGGCCTCAAAGTCTTTTCAGCTTGTGTCACTTGGGTCAATCAATTGGCCAGGGTGTCCTTAGAGGGTTAAAAGAGTATGTTTATGTCATAGAACCTGGGGCACTCTCAGGCAGGTTGGTATCAAAAGGGTCAAGAGAGAATTATCAATAAAATGCCAGTTTTTGTGTTGTGTGTTATTGAGTACAAAAATGCATTTTTGGTGTTATGACAAAAACCTTGCCTTCTTGAAAATCCTGCCATAATGCAGAATTCCTTAATGCAAAACCCATTTTCTTTTCACTGCCTTCCATGTTAAAGAACACACATGTCTTTTGTGTTACAGGAAGATTTTGAGGAACGTGATGCTTCTGTAATGCAAGAGATGCCAGTGTAAGTTTCCATAGCAAGTTTTATAGTGGATTTAATCAAATTTTAACTGTCTTTTATTTTATTATTGCTGAAGGGTGAAAAGATAATGTGAAGATTTGAACTCACACTCTAAAGAGGAAAATAACTACTGCAAAACATTTCATCTGGCACTCTACCGATTCTACTGCATTATATATGTACAACCTTTCACTGTGGACGAAGATAATAAAACAAAATACCATTAATCTCTTTGAATGTTTTCGCAACATGGCAAGACAGATAATAAAATCTTTGTTCTCATGTCTCCTTGTCTGATACAGTGAGATGTTGTCACACACAGATGACAAGGGAGACAACCTTGCTGCTTAGTCGTAACATTAGTGCTGTGTCAATCAATCAGCTTAGAAGTTGTCAATACTGCTTCTTAGCAGCCAGCGCTTTCAGTGTGTGCAGCACAACAAGCATTGATTGGTTGAGCAGAGACGTGATTTAAGTCGAAATAGAAGGATTAGCGAATTCAATTTAAATAACACGCCTGTAATATCAGGACGATAGACACTAGCAGGAAATTAGTTATATAGATTAAAAAATAATTTTTTTTTTTACGGAATACTCTAATCTTAAATAATATATATAGAGTTATTATAACCATATTGTAAATATATGATATATTTATTATACTTATATATAATACCAGTATAGAATATAAAATATATATCATATAACAAATATAGCTACTGATATATATATGTGTGTGTGTGTGTGTGATTGTCATCATTTAACATCCATTTTCCATGAGTTGGACAGTTTAATAGGGGTGGTAAGCCAGAGGACTGTATCAAGCTCTATATACTTATAATATTGAACACACACACACACACACACACACACACACACATATATCATTATAGGTAAATGCTGATTTACAGGGTTAACCTAGGTTTCTTTTTTTATATATAAAAAGCTGCAAAAATGGTTGATGATAGGAAGGGCACCCAGTTGTAGAAACCATGTAAGAAATGAAACACAGGAGTGAGACATGGTCTTTTTATCCATATTTGAAAACTGACTTGGACTCTGATAACCTGCCTGGTCAACCCTAGCATGAAAAGCACACGCAAAAATGAAGCTGATGATGAGAGGTGAATGAAACTATTAAGACTATTTGAGGGTGGTGAGCTGGCAGAAACGGTAGCATGCTGGGCGAAATGCTTAGCGGTATTTCGTCTGCCGTTACATTCTGAGTTCAAATTCCGCCGAAATCGACTTTGCCTTTCATCCTTTCAGGATCGATAAATTAAGTACCAGTGATACACTGAGGTCAATGTAATCAACTTAATCCCTTTTTTTTTCTTTTTTTGTCTCCTCTATGTTTAGCCCCTTGTGGGCAATAAAGAAATAAGAATCTATTAAGACAAATCTGACTTCCCGGAGCCCTACCTAAATGTCCATATCCACAAGGCTTTCCAACTACATTTCAGAGCTGGTTTGTCATTGCCATCTTCTGCTGTTCAATTTTTCTCTCTTTTGGAAATCATTATTTTTGCTATCATCAAGTTCAAATTCCGTCATGCTTTTCATCCCCTTTGCGGTTGATCAAACAAGTACCAGTTGAGCACAGGAGTCCATGTAATAGGCTCACCCGCTCCCACCAAATTGTTGGCCTTGTGCCAAAATTTGAAATCATTATTTTGTACATCATTATTATGTGGGTGTGAAGGCACATGGCTCAGTGGTTAGAGCATCGAGCTTACGATCATGAGGTCATGAGTTCGAATCCTGGACCGGGCTGTGTGTTGTGTTCTTGAGCAAGACACTTTATTTCACGTTGCTCCACTTCACTCAGCTGTAGAAATGAGTTGCGACGTCACAGGTGCCAAGCTGTATCGGCCCCTTTGCCTTTCCCTTGGATAACACTGGTGGTGTGGAGAGGGGTGGCTGGTATGCATGGGCGACTGCTGGTCTTCCATAAACAACCTTGCCCGGATTTGTGCCTGGGAGGGTAACTTTCTAGGTGCAATCCCATAGTCAGTCATGACCGAAGGGGGTCTCAGCATTATGTGGGTTAAGCAAAGAGGGGAAATAATTTTAAATGTTCATGACTTATTAGATTTTGTCAGTCAAAGTGTGGCCTTCATTATTACTTGCTGGCTCAGTAAGGACTTGTTTACTCTTTCTTTTTTTTATCTTGTTTCAGTCATTTGACTGTGGCCATGCTGGAGCACCGCCTTTTAGTCGAGCAAATCGACCCCAGGACTTATTCTTTGGAAGCCTAGTACTTATTTCATCGTTCTTATTTGCCGTACTGCTAAGTTACGGGGATGTAAACACACCAGCATCAGTTGTCTGGATCAAGGGAGGGAAATTTCAATAGCTGATTGGATAACAATGCCCGACATCACCTTCACACATCATAAGTTAAAAGCACGAGGTTATTGTTGTTTAACCCATGGTCAGCTTTCATTAAGTAGACCCATGATCAAAGGCTTTCTAACCATGACCATCCTGCTTTCCATTCAAACATAACACATTTAGGACTAAATTATTGAAATTGTCTTTTTCTTTTCTTTTTTAACCTTTCTGTTACCGTATTTCTGTTGAAATATATTACCGTTTTTTTTTCAATTAATTTTGGAAATAATGAATAATTTAATAAAGTAACGATTGTGGCTGTGTGTTAAGTAGCTTGCTTACCAACCACATGGTTCAGTCCCACTGCGTGGCACCTTGGGCAAGTGTCTTCTACTATAGCCTCAGGCCGACCAAAGTCTTGTGGATTTGGTAGACGGAAACTGAAAGAAGCCCGTCATATATATATATATATATATATATATATATATATGTATGTGTGTGTGTGTCTGTGTTTGTTTCCCCAACATCGCTTGACAACCGATGCTAGTGTGTTTACGTCCCCGTAACTTAGCGGTGCTTTAGCATGGCCACAGTCAAATGACTGAAACAGGTAAAAGAATAAAAGAGTATTATTAAGCTGATGTTTGGAACATCAGTTACCATATTTCTGTTGAAATATGCTACTTTTGTTTCAGTTAATTGTGAAAAGAATGAAGTATTTAATAAAATAGCTTCGTCATCATTAAGCTGGAGTTTGGAAGATAAATTGGAAGATAAATTAGCATGAAATTTTGATTGAAGATTTAGTCATTTAGCATTTAAGCTAGCCATATCCAGCTGAAATATCCTACCTGTTTTATATTTAAACCAACCTGATCCAGCTTATCACACCTACCCAATCATGTCATTCTAAAAATATACGATCATATCACACTCTCTGAGTGGTTGGCGTTAGGAAGGGCATCCAGCTGTAGAAACTCTGCCAAATTAGACTGGAGCCTGGTGTTGCCATCCGGTTTCACCAGTCCTCAGTCAAATCGTCCAACCCATGCTAGCATGGAAAGCGGACGTTAAACGATGATGATGATGATCATCATCATCATCAGAGTTGCAAGATAAAGCATGGTTAATTAAAGACAATGTGAATGAAAAAACATTACATTTGACAAAACAATGTGGATGCTAAAAGGGTTAAATTTAAATCCCTTTGAAACAGGAATTATGATGCATCATAGAAAGAACTAGGGTAGGCTCAGATGAGTTGGCATCAAAAGTGTTAAGAGTATCCTTTGGTTGCTATTTCTTGCAGGCCATGCAACCACATATCCACTTCCTTGTCAATCTTTATAAACGGCAAGGCACCAGACTGAACTCATTATGGTATTTAGTTTTGTCCTATGTTCTCAGTTCAGATTCTAAAAGAGCTGACTTTTATCTTTTATTCTTTCTGGGTTGATAAAGTAAGCGCCAACACATGTACCGAAGTTGATTCAATTACCCTGCCTCCCCCCCCCACCTCCACCTGCGCAGACTCACAGACTTCCTGACAAATTTCTGTTCTTGTGTCTTTGCAAGTAATCATTATTTATTAAGCTGAACTCTTGAATTCTGGAGCTTCTGTCACCACCACCATCACTACACAACCAATCTAATATGTATGTATTTGAATATATATCTGTGTGTGTATATGTATGTATGTATTTGTATATATATATATATATATATATATATATATAGGTATATCAATGTATATATATGTATGTATGTGTATGCATATGTATATATGTGTGTGTGTATAAATATATGTGTAATCATCATTATGTGTGTATGTATATATATATGTATATTTGTTTATGTACATATATACATGTAGGTATATGCATATATATATATATATACACACACACACACACACACACATGTATATTTGTTTATGTACATATATACATGTATGTATATGCATATATACATATATATATATATATATATATATATATATATATATATATATATATATATATATATGTATATATATATATACATACATACATATACATACATGCATACATATATATATATATATATATATATATGTATATATATATATATATACATACATACATACATGCATACATACATATATATATATATACACACACACACATATATATGTATGCATACAAACATACTTACATACATCTAGATCCTGTGTATATTAAATATTAAATGATATATATATATGTACACACACACACACACACCTATATGCATAACACCCACACACCCACACATGTATTTACACATGCATATGTATTAGTAGCTCACACTTAAATCCTGTGCATACATACATACATACATACTTACATACATACATACATACATACATACATACATACATACATACATACATACATACATACATACATACATACATACTTACATACATACATACATACATACATACATACTTACTTACATGCATACATACATACATACATATATATATATATATATATATTACCTATATATATATATATATATATTACCTATATATATATATATATACATAGGTAAAGCGAAGACTAAAGATACAGAGGCAGAAAGAAAAATTGTGAACACACACGATTTAAATATCTAATGAATAACTTTGTAGAACTTTTTGATTTTTTTTTTTGTTTTTTTCCTAAATTTTCCCTGTTTTATTTTCATTCATTTTGTTTTTTTTCTTTCCTCTTCCGAACTTTCACGAGAATTCTCTCCATCGCACTGTCTCCATATCTATCATTTATTTCTAGTTTATTGCCCGCCCCCGCCCCTCGCCCACACCCGCCACTCCACCACGTGCCCACCCACCCACCCTCGTACATCCACTTCTTCATAATTTTCTTTCCTATGATTATAATCTGCGGATCAGTTCGTATGCTGTGTATTCGCAGAATCAGCAACATTTTAAGCTCTTACAACATTTTTATTGCTCGTTTCCTCATAGAAGTTTTGCGGGTTTATTTTTTCTTTTTGTTTTTTTTGTGTTTTATTTTTCTATTTTGTTTTTGTTTTGTTTTGTTTTGTTTGTTTTTGTTACATAATAGTGACAACAACTCTTCAGTATAGTTCGTTGGCAGCACCATGTAACCCCCCCCCCCACTACTACTACTACTACTTTTGCTGCTGTTACTACTGCAGCTGCCACTACAAATAATACCACTTTCACCACACACCATCACTACCACCACTACTACTGTTACTAGTACTACAACCACCAGCACCACTTCCACCACCACCACCACTACTACTGACCACTGCTACCACCACTACTACTACCACCACCACCGCCATCATCACGACCACCATCACAACCACTACTACCACTACTAAAACTACCACTACCATCACCACCACTACTAGTTTTACTACCCCACTACTACTACTACTACTACTACTACTACTACTACTTCCACCACCAGCATCATCTCTTCTGCTGCAGCTGCAACTTTATAAAATGCTGATTTGACTCTAAATCAAGTTTTGTAAATATGAAAATTCCATAGAAATTCCGAAAATGGTCTGACTGTGATGGTAGCATTTAGTGTTGAGGGAGAATTTGGTTGAGATCAACTACCCTGGCAGTTGAGGAACCTAAAGTTTCGGACTCTTACTTTTGATGACTGAGAGTGAGGAAAAGAAACAAATAGAGAGAGAGGGAGAGAGAGAGAGAGAGAGAGGGTGGTGTTGTTGCCTTTACATCATTGTCATCACCATCATCATCACCAACATCATCACTATCATCGTTGTCATCATCGCCACCACCACCACCACCACCACCATCATCATCATTGTTGTCACCACCACTACCATCATCGTTATCATGATCACCACCACCACCATCATCGTCACCACCACCACCACCACCATCATCGTCATCACCATCATCACCATACCAATGGCCACTTGTCCATGGTTGCATGGGCTGGTTTCTACAGTTGGATGCTCTTCCGATTGCCAGAATTTTATGCTTATTACTTAATTCTGATACCGAAGCAGATTTCTAAATCTTATGTCAAGACTTTATTAACAATTTTCAACATGTGCTCTGTCTGTATGAAGTATTGGGAGGGCATCAGATGAAGTCACTGTTGATAGGGAATGAAATACCAGACACTGAATAAAAAGAAATAACAAATATATTAAAAGATGTAGGCATGGCTGTGTGGTAAGGAGCTTACTTCTGAAGCACATGGTTCCGGGTTCAGTCCCACTGTGTGGCACCTTGGGCAAATGTATTTTACTATAGTCTTGGGCTGACCAAAACTTTTTGAGTGGATTTGGTAGAAGGAAACTGAAAGAAGCCTGTCATATCTATTTATCTGCCTGTCTGTTTGTCTGTCTGTCTGTATTGTAACAAAAAGGAAGGAGGAGAATTTTGATTATCCCCACTTGGTGAGTTGTAATGCAAGAAATATATGTATAAAGTAAAAGAAGGAAAATTCACATAGGCGCAGGAGTGATTCTGTGTTCAGTTCCACTGTGTGGCACCTTGGGCAAGTGTCTTCTACTATAGCCTCAGGCCGACCAAAGCCTTGTGAGTGGATTTGGTAGACGGAAACTGAAAGAAGCCTGTCGTATATATGTATATATATATATGTATGTGTGTGTGTGTGTGTGTGTATATTATGTGTGTGTGTGTGTGTGTGTGTGATAATATTCTCCTATACATTTTGAAGACAGTGGTTCTCAAATAAAATGGATAAGTGCCCCACAAGAGGTACCTTGGTGCACCACGAATTTTTAAATATATAATCTACTAGCTTAAAAGCCACACCTTGTGTGGACTCTTAAGCTGTCTCCTGTGGAGGGCTAATTGGGCCTGTGGCTTAAAACTAAAGAGCGCTAAATAACATGACTATAATATGTCTATAATGACCAAATGCCCTGATGGTATTTGATTAGAGATTAAGGACAAATGAGAATTAATTCTGTAATGCAATCATTCTATTGTTCCAGTCCCAGGTTGAATTCCAACTGTTGGCCAATTCGTCCCAAAGTTCTTATCTCAATGTAAAATTAACAAAGTGAATTTCATTTATCTTCCCCTTTGATCTCTGATATGCGCCAACCTAGATGGCATGAATCAGTCAAGCTTTACCTGCTAGAAATAGTAATCCAAATGCTTTTAAATCAGATCCCAATTCTGGATGTTCAAGAACCAAATGAAGGACAAATTTTCAATCCTGGGATTATCTACGCAAAGTAAATGTAGACTGAGATACAAGGGTCCTGGACAGACAGAATTTTACTTTTATTATAATCTATGGCATCAGAAAATCTATTCTAATGCTTGAATGTCTTGAAAAGCTTGTTATCCATAAAGTTTGTTGTAATCACGTATGATGGCTAAAACAAGATAAGCAATACATTTTTTGTTTTTTAGGAATGTTTTACTTAATAGGTGCACCAGTGATATTTATATCTGATCTGCAGTGTGTCGGTAAACTTATGTAAAATCCAATGGCATCAGAAACTCTAAAAGATTTGGAACCATTGTCTAAGACTTTGTTCTAACCAGATACCAAGGGAGGAAAAAGACAATAAAAGAGAAATAGAACAGAATAGGTTAGAGATGGAGAGGGAGAGAGAAAGAAAGAATTAAAGGAACAGAGAAAAAAACAAGTAAAAAATAAAAGATATAAGATAAACAAAGCATTCATTTAAAAATTTTTTTATTAGAGATTATTAAATTTCTTCTCTCTCCTTCTCTTTCTATCAGTTTGTTTCTGATTCTGCAAGAAGTTGGCCATGGCTGGACCTGGAAGGAGATGGTGTCTGTTAGTACCAGTGAAACATTGAGGTCGATGTAATCAACTTGTCCCCTCCCACCCAAATTTCAGGCCTAATGCTTTTAGTAGAAAGGGTTATTAAACTGAGTTGGAACATAAATCAACCTGAAATTTTGGTGGAAAATTTTAAATTAGATTACTTTAAGACCAGAGATTTGTATCATAGAACAAGAAGCAGCTTTAGAAGGTTGATATCAAATGGGTTAATAGTTAAATTAATCTTGGATTAATGGAATTCCCTGTTTAACCCTGTGTCAGTATTTGTCAAGGACTGGAAAGAAAAGAAAAAAGTGGGCAGACATCTTGGCCATTTTTACTAAAATCCAGATGGTTTCACATTTTTTAAAGATGTCCAGCATCATGGTGAAGAAAAAAAAGACTATAAGAATGAAAGCTCGTTTTGGTCTTCTCTATAATGAAGAGTTAGCGAAGGAAGAGGATAAATTTTGACCGATATATTTTGGACATGTGGACAGTTGTGGTATTTATTTGTTTAAGAACCACTGCCAAAGGTAGCAGCAGTGCTTTCCATCTTGCAGCATTACTTTCTCTTGTGTAGGGTGTGTATATATACCTTCATGTTCCATTCCATTTAATTTATTTTCAATGTAACTGTACCACACTTTTAATCACAGCATGACCATCAAATGTCATTTTTGTCATCCAAATAAATGAAAATGTAAAAAAATTATTATTGTTGTTATTTATTATTATTATTATTATTATTATTAATTTTTTTTCTTCTTTCAGTTTTGTTCCCATTTCTTGCCGAGTATCTTCTCAACTCCTAGGGTAAAGAAATTCACTCTATACATTGATAAGCCATTAAACTAAACACACCAGATTGTTCCTTTTCAAAATGAAATGAAGTTATGAGAAAAAAAAATACTACTACTACTACTACTACTACTACTACTACTACTACTACTACTACTACTACTACTACTACTACTACTACTACTACTACTACTACTATTATTATTATTATTATTATTATTATTATTATTAAGGTGGCGAGCTGGCAGAATTGTTAGCATACTTGACGAAATGCTTAGTGGTATTTCACCCATTACTACATTCTGAGTTCAAATTCCGCTGAGGTTGACTTTACTTTTCATCCTTTTGGGGTCAATAGATTAAGTAACCAGTTGAGAAATGTTTGATATATATATATATATATATATATATATCATCATCATCATCATCATCATCATTTAACATCTGCTTTCCATGCTATCATGGGTTGGACGATTTGACTGAGGGCTGGTGAAACCAGATGGCTGCACCAGGCTCCAATCTGATCTGCAGAGTTTCTACAGCTGGATGCCTTTCCTAACGCCAACCACTCCCAGAGCATAGTGGGTGGTTTTACATGCCACCGGCACGAGGGCCAGTCAGGCGGTACTGGCAACGGCCATGCTCAAATGGTGTTTTTTACGTGCCACCTGCACAGGAGCCAGTCTAGCAGCACTGGCAATGACCTTGCTTGAATGTTTTTCACGTGCCACCGGTACAAGTGCCAGTAAGGCGACACTGGTAAAATGGATATGTAAGTAAATAGATAGATAGGTAATATGGACAGAAAAGCACACACACACATGCATACACAAACGAAGACTGAAACACATCACCATATACACACATGCACACTTCACACACACACATACACACACAAACACATACACACAAACACGTGAATATGCAGAATACATACAAACATACATACATATATGCATACACACACATACATGCATACACATACATACATATGTGTATGCACATGCACACTGATGCACACATGTGCACAAACAAACAAACAAAAAGAACACTGCTCTGATAACAGAAAGAGTCAACAACAATTAAAAAGGTTGCAAGACACAACAAAAATTTTAGAAAAAATAAATAAATGAGTGGAAATTGAATCAGTGAGTGTGTTAATTAATAAGGCACTAAAAGGGAATGACTCTCCCCAGACACAACAAAATATAACAAAGCAAGTAATTGGAAATTAATTGTTAGTATTTATTCACCATTACACATGTTTCATTTGCTAATAGGGATTACAAAGCTTCACATACCTGATGGACATGTAAGCAAATTCTTACTAAAAATTCTTCAGACAGAGACATTAAATAAAAAAAAAAGTTTCATGTGAATGAAGCATTTATATCTAGATAATAATCAGGAACAGCATAAGTGGTTGGAGCGAAGGAAGGAGAAACAATTCAGTGTTGCAGAAAAGAAAAAAGAGAGAGTCACACACACACACGAGATTTTACCCGACTTACCTACATAATGTGTGTGTGTGTGGAAAGTTCCTTTCAGTTTCCATCTACCAAATCCACCCACAAGACATCAGTTGTTTTGCCTCCTCCTCCTCCTCTGATAGAAAAAATTTCTATAATTTTTCCTACTCTATATTCATTATATATATATATATATATATATATATATATATATATATATATATATATATATATATATATATATATGACAGGCTTCTTTCAATTTCCATCTTCCAAATCCACTCATATCTGAGGCTATAATAGAAGATACTTCCCCAAGGTGCCATGCAGTGGAACTGAACCTAGAACCATGTGGTTGGGAAGCAAGCTTCTACCAAACTGTTCAGTTATGAGGACATAAACATGCCACCATCGGTTGTCAAGCAATGAGGCAAGGCTGACACACACACACACACACACACACACACACACACACACACACACACACACACACTATGTTAACAAGAGCATCCAACTGTTGAGACCTTGCCAAAGCAGACAGTAGAGCTTGAGACATTCCTTTAAAATACTCCAACTCATTGTCAAACCGTCCAACCCATGCCAGCATGGAAAACAGACATTGAATAATGAATACGATGTCAACATGCTTCTTTTGGTATCTACCAAATCCACTCACAGTCTGATGCTATGGCAGAAGACACTTGCCCAAGGTGCCACACAGTGGGACTGAACCCAGAACCATGCAGGTGGGATGCAAGCTGCTTACCACACAGCCATACCTGCACCTGCACCTATTATAAGGAATTGTATAAAAAAATTTTTAATGTTTTGTGTATTGTGGAAGTATAAGCAATTTATTGCAGATAAACGTTAACAAAACCTTATATGAACTCCCAAGGACTCTATGGGGCCCCTGTTGAGAACCATTGCAGTAGAACAATACAAGAATAAATTGTCCCTCACATATCTAACATATAGAACATTTAGTAAAGAGCACACATGTAATATATGAGCTAAACATACCCTGTTATTGAATAAATGGATATCTCATTAACAACTGATAAAACAGAACAATGTTTATATATTACACTCACCACAAAGCAATAGTTTGAATACACATCAGTAACAGCAGAATAAAACAAACCTTCTCATGGATGTGAAGCCACAAATGTGCAAATGACACAAAAGACTTCAAAAGTTGAATTTAATATACAATACAAATTTCATTGTAAACCTGAAAAGTCATCGAGTTCATGATTTAAGCTTTTCTAATGGTGTAGACATGGCTGTGTTTGTTAAGATGTTCACTGCTTTGGACCCATGTGGCTTTTGGGTTCAGTCTCATTGGGCAGCACCTTGGGCAAGTGTCTTCTATGATAGCCGACCAAAGCCTTGTGAGGTAATTTGGTTGGTTGAAGTTCCTCGTGTGTGTGTGTGTGCGTGCGTGTGTGTGCCTGCAGGTGTGTAGGCATGTGTGTATGTATGTATGTATGCATGCATGAATGTATGCATATACCTTTATGTATGTATGTATGCATGTATGTGAAGGCGCATGGCTCAGTGCTTAGAGCGTTGAGCTTAAGATCATGAGGTTGTGAGTTTGAATACTGGACCGGGCTGTGTGTTGTGTTGTGTTTAGTTATAATAAAAGCAATTTTATATTAATCTGATGGGTGACTATACTTTTGTAAAGTAAAAATTTACCATTCTTAAACAAGAATATGTGTAGACATGGCTGTGTGGTAAGCAGCTGGCTTCTCAACCACATAGTTACAGATTCAGTCCCACTGTGTGGCACCTCAGACAAGTGTCTTTTACTATAGCCTCAGACTGACCAAAGCCTTGTGAGTGTGGATTTGGTACATGGAAATGGGAAGAAGCCCATCATATATATATATATATATATATATATATATATATATATATATGTATCATTAATTAAATATATTCTGTGAGAATATTATACACTGAATTTATAATGAGTGCTCGTTGTATAAAATGTCAAAAATATTAATACTATAAAGAATTTAGACATTAATACGAGCGATTATATATACTGTATTTTGAAATAATAGCATGAAATTCAATATCAAAAAACTTCCTTATGAAGATATATATGTCTAAAATAGTATTGTATTAAAAATATATATATAAATATATGAAACATGACAGCTTAAAAATTTGTTAATTAATGCATCTTACAATCGTTTCATGAATGTATTGTCATTATAATGGAATCCATTGTTGATACACATTAATAGACAATACTTCCGCTCATCAGAGATGGAGAAGATAAAGTTTTTATAATATATCGAATGTTGTTTTAAAATTAGAAAAATATACGAAAAAGTATTTTTGAAAAATAGATTAAAATTTACTGGTTTAGATTTATGCAGGTTGACTTTGGTAATAAAATTTAAAATTTGTATTTATATCCTTGGTAAGTTCATCTCAGTAATAATGGTTTCCATTATAATGACAATACTTTCGTGAAACAATCATAAAATGCATTAATTAACAAATTTTTAAACTGTCATGTTCATATATTTCTATATATTTTTAATACCTTACTATTTTAGACATATATATCATTGTGAGGAATTTTTTTGATATTGAATTTCATGCTGTTATTTCAAAATACAGTATATATATATATATATATATGTACATATTTGTGTGTGTGTGTCTGTGTTTGTCCCTCCGACATTACTTGACAACCGATGCTGGTATGCTTTTATCTCTGTAACCTAGCGGTTTGGCAAAAGAGACCAATAGAATAAGATCGAGGCTTACAGAGAATAACTTCTGGGGTCAATTTCTTTGACTAACACCCTTTAAGGTGGTGCTCCAGCATGGCTGCAGTCAAATGACTGAAATAAGTAAAAGAATTAAAAAATAAAAGAAAAGAATGTTGTTGACAGTGACTTCAAAGTTTTGGCTGGCTGAGCCATCTTTAGACGTGTGTGTGTGTGTCTATATATATATATATATACTGTTGTGTCTGGGGAGAGTCATTTTCTTATTTTTATTTTCCTAAAATTTTCGTTGAGTCTTGCAACTTTTTCAATAGTCTTGACTGTCTGTTATTTATGCTGCATTCTTTTTTGTTTTTCACAGCGTAAATAACGGACAGTCAAGACTATTGATAAGGTTGCAAGAAGCAACGAAAATTTTAGGAAAATAAAAATAAGAAATAAGTGGAAATTTTAGCGGTGAGTGTGTTAAATTTCAAGGCACAATAAGAAAATGACTCTCTCCAGACACAACAGAATATGCTTCAACACACGAAATCACATAAAAAATCTTGCAAACCAAATCCAAGAACGAAATATATATATACATACCCACCCACCCACCCACAGAACACAAACATAACAGAAGTAAATAGATGCTCATATAACCGTTAAAATTAATTTAAATCTGAAATTATACATTCAAATTATTTATTAATTGTTAGAATATGAATATTTAATATTTAGTAGATATGCCCCTTGCATTTTGCAATGCAAGGACCCTATTGGGCATGTTAATGATCAAATGACGAATATTCTCTTGAGGAATTTCTTGCCAAGTTTCATGCAGCAATCTCAAAATGTCTGGCTTTGAAGATGCTTTCTTGTTTTTTCTATGAATTGTCCTGTCCATTATGCCCCAGAGGTATTCAAAAGGGTTCATATCTGGTGATTGGCTTGGCCATGGAAGCTTTTTAATGCCATTCTCATCCAACAAATCTTGGGTCATTTTAGCTGTGTGACAAGAAGTCCAATCTTCCATAAATAAAGAATCTTAAATCATTTCACCACTGCAGAAGATTGGAAGGAGTCCTTTCTGCAATATGGACACATATTTATCTGAGTTTATGTTTCCCTCACACTCCACCAGCTCTGATTGACCATTGCTCCAAATTGTTCCCCAGACCATCACAGAATAGCTGCCATGTTTCATTGTTGGCTGTAATCTTTTCACGTCAAATTCTTGATCACAGAGTTTCCAGACCCACACTCGACCACTGTCAGGAAATCTAGCAAACCTGAACTCATTGGAGAATATGATAGTGTCCCAAAATGCTAGGGGCCTCTTCACCATCTCACTGGCCCAATCTTTTCTGGCCAAAGATGTGGCTTCCTTCTTGCTGCTCTTCCACAATAACCAAGTTTGTGGAGATATCTGACAGCTGTTCTGGGACTAACATCGTGTTCTGCTATGTCAGAGGCCTTGCAATGAGGATTATCCTCCATACTTTTCTTAACTAAGAGAAGGGTCCTGTCAGAGAGCCTTGGTCAACCTGGGTGAGGTGATATGAACCCCTTCTCTTCCCTGATGAATTGCACAATCACTTTATTAACTGTAGGTGATTTTATGCAATGTCCACCTTGAGATTGGCCCACAATATGGCCTCTTTGAAATTCAGACAGTTACAAAGCTTCTTTTGTACATGGCATGATTAAACAATCACATATAGAACTTGAGACATAAAAATGTCAATTAATAAAAAATATAAACCTTTACAAGATAGAATAAACATAAAACAATGTTTTATGGGGTGTCTATTTACTTCTGTCATGTGTGTGTGTGTGTGTGTGTGTGTGTGTGTGTGTGTGTGTATACACAGACACACAGACACACACACACACATATATATAACAACATATATCAACATATATCAACAGTATGGCTGAAGAGAAAATACTCTAGGGAAGTAATCTGTCATTTTATATAAAGATATGACAGGGCTGTACTCTTACAAACGTAATATAGTGAGTTGAAAATCTTTAAGCAACTGAAGTATTAAGCAGATGAAAAATACCTTCAGTTGTGTCCAAAATCTCACAAAACAAAAACAAAAAACAAAAACAAAACAAAAATGAAGCAAGGGAAATAACTCCAACAAAATCAGTTGATTGAATAATTTTGGACAATATAAGATGATGTACATCAGAGTGGATCTGGTTTTTAAAGCAGAATTTAATTTGCTGAGGAACTCTAATAAAATCAAAATATATCTGTTCTTTGCAATTTGTTGGTCTGAATTTGTTGGGGGTTTTGTTTAGCTCCTGGTGGTAATTCATCCAATACTGAACAAACAAAAAAGAAGAGAAGTGACTAAAGTCACCTTTTTTAGGGAGCAGGTCTTGATCAACCTGTTCATGAAGTTGTTGTTGTTGGCACTCCGTCACTTACGATGTCAAGGGTTCCAGTCGATCCAATCAACGGAACAGCCTGCTCGTGAAATTAACGTGCAAGTGGCTGAGCACTCCACAGACACGTGTACCCCTAACATAGTTCTTGGGGGATATTCAGCATGACACAGTGTGACAAGGCTGGCCCCTTTGAATTACAGGCACAACAGAAACAGGAAGTAAGAGTGAGAGAAAGTTGTGGTGAAAGAGTACAGCAGGGTTCGCCACCATCCCCTGCCGGAGCCTCGTGGAGCTTTAGGTGTTTTCGCTCAATAAACACTCACAACGCTTGGTCTGGGAATTGAAACCGCGAACCTATGACCGCGAGTCCGCTGCCCTAACCACTGGGCCATTGCGCCTCCAGTGTTCATGAAGTATAACACCACCATCCCATCCAGTGCTGCAACCGAGCATCTATTCTCTATAGAAAAAGATATTTTGAGGATCAAGAGAGCCAGCCTGTCAGATGGTACCTTTGAGAAGCTGATGTTTGTGAAGGGCAACCAGCATCACATCGAGGCGAAGGAGAAGGCCCAAGCTAGAGTAGTACACCTTGATCATCATCTGATCTTGGCATGATACTTATGCTATACTATACCTTTTTGATTCATGCCAGCATGGAAAATGGACATTAAATGATGATGATGAATGATGATTAATACTTTTTGTATAATGAATAAAGTCTATGTTGCCTGAAAAACTAATGTTTAATTTCATTTGTTAATGTAATTATTTGTGTACACCTTGATCATCATCTGATCTTGGAATGCTATACCATTTTGAAAAGCTGTATGTCTAAGCTACAACATGAACATTTGAGCTTTCTAGGTCTGTTTTTAGGGATTTCAGAGCCAAAAAAAAAAACCAAACCGAAACTAAATTCATGTAATAAAAGTTAGTGGTTATCATCGTTAGCTTCCTCTAATTTTTTACTTGTTTAGCAGTTTAGTGTTTGTGAAGCTAACATTCATAGTTAGTGGATTAGCGGTTAGTGAAGCTAACTTTTTGGTTAGCCATGCCCACCACTATCTATATGTATATACATACACATACATACATATACACACATATATACGTATATATAAATATATATATATATACACACATATATATGTATGTATATATATGTGTGTGTGTATGTGTTTATACATACATATACATATACATGCATATATATATTTATGTATATGTGTGTGCGTGTGTACTGGTATATTCTGTTGTATTGAAGTGTTTCAATGAAAATATCCAGGTTTATCCCACAGTGCCATATCCAGCATCTCCTCCTATTGCTGTCCATATTTGTTATCTTGCAATAAATATTATATTTTCTCCCTGACTTTTATAGTTTTCAGCTTTTGCTAAATTACCGATAACATGGCGATAACAAGATTTTCTCCAATCTCTGTACAGGAGACTTGTTGTTGTTGTTGCCGCTGCTGCTGTTGTTAATACTGTTGTTGTTGTTAATACTGTTGTTGTTGTCAATGTTGTTTAGTAGTTGTGTTGATGTTGTTGATGTTGATATTGATGCTGTTGTTTTTGTTGTTGCTTGTTTGTGTATTTCTGTGTTGCACAGAACAGTGTGAGGAAAGCTAGAACTGTTGGCTGTGTGTGTGTGTTGGTGTGTGTTTTTATTTATGTGTGTATGTGATTATCTTCATGTTTGCAATTTTAAGTTTGTAACTTTGTATGAGTGTATGACTTGTGTCTGCATAGCTATGTCAGTGAGAAGAGTGATACGTCTGCAAATATACGTGTATATATATATATATATATATATATATATATATATATATATATGTATATATATATATATATATATATATATATATATATATATATATATGTATATATATATATATATATATATATATATATATATATACATGTATATACATATATATATATACATATACATACATGCACACATATGTATATACATACATATGTGCATATATGTATGTATTAGTCTTTACATGAGTATGCGCAAGTATATGTACACATGCAGAATTTTGAGTGTATATGTTTATATATGTGTGTGTGTAAATGCTTGCAAGAATGTTCCTTTGTGTGTGCTTGTGTGATAGGTGCATGCTTGTTTCACGTGTGTATACATGTATATACATACATACATACATACATACATACATGCATATATATATATATATATATATATATATATATATATATATACATATATACATACACACACACACACATATATATATATATATATATATTACACATATAATACACATATATATATATATATATTACACACATAATACAAATATATATATATATGTATATGCTTCTGTGTATATGTATGTGCATATGTGTGTGTATGTGTGTATGTTTATTACATATGTTTGTAAAACAAAGAAAGAAAAAGAGAAACTCAATGGAATTTATGTTCAACAATAATAGTTATCCAAAGCCATTTTTACCAAAATTGCTTTGAGACGATAACGTAACAGCACACAACCTTCTCACCACACCTCATCTAACATGCACAAGCGCACAGAGATACACTTGCACACACACACACACATACGCACGCATGCACACACACATACACACATACATACACGTAGAACTTTGGAAAAAGATTTTAAAAAAAGCAGCCCGTAAATCCCCCTCCAACATCAACAACAATTGTAGCAGGAGTAAAAACAATAAAAATTAAAAGAATTTCAATCAATATTGATAAAAATTTTGGTTGAGATTTTGCAGTTCTTTGGCAAAAATAGCCTCATACCTTTCTATGATTCATTCTCTCTTTCTATTTCTCTCTTTCTATTTCTCTCTCTCTCTCTTTCTATTTCTTTCTCTCTCTTTCTTTTTCTCTCTCTCTCTTTCTATTTCTCTCTCTCTCTGTCACCTTCTGTTCTCATCTATCTCTTTTCTCTTTGTTTTTTTTTACCCTCTTTCTTTCTACTTGTCTCTCTTTCTTTCTTTCTAATTTTCTCATTCTTTCTCTCACTTTCATTCACTCTCTCTACATATCTTGTAGCTTTTACTTGTTTCAGTCATTAGACTGTGGCCAAGATGGAGCACCACCCTGAGGAATTTATTCTAAGCTTGGAGCTTACTTTCTCAAACTCTTTTGCCAAACTGCCCAAAAGACACCAATACTAGTGGTGGAGGGATAAACATAGACACAAAGACATGTACACACACACACACACACACACACACACACACACACACACACACACACACACACACACACACACTCACACACACACACACACACACACACACACACACATGTTGTTGTTGTTTGTTCCTTCTCGAGCCATGCCTGGCTCATAAGGGCCGGTTTTCCGGTTTCATTGGCATATAGGTTCCCCATCTGAGTGGGACGCCAGTCTGTCGCAGGTGACCTGCTAGATGCAGGAGGAAAGAGTGAGAGAAAGTCGTGGCGAAAGAGTCAGAAGAAGTTCGCCATTACCTTCTGCCGGAGCTGTGTGGAGCTTAGGTGTTTTGCTCATAAACGCACACACTGCCTGGTCTAAGATTCAAACCACGATCCCCTGACTGCAAGTCTGCTGCTCTAATCACTTGGCCATGTGCCTCCATACACACACACACACACACACACATGTGTATACAACTTTGATTGCTCCTATGTCCCATCCTTTATAGCAAGACACCTGTTTCTGCCTGCCTGTCTTTCTAACCTTTCATCATCTGACACAAGATCCCCTCCTCCAATGTCTTCCCCCATCTCAAATTTCCTTGTCTTGCAAGTTACTTGTGGACCCTGTCAGTGCTGGTGCCACATAAAAAGCATCCAGTCCACATTTAGCCGTAAAAATCATGCCAAAACTGACCTCGCCTGAGCTGGTGCCATGTGAAAAGCACTCAGTGTGGGTTTAGCTTTGCCATTAGTGTCAATAAATTTCTAACGCCAACTCTATATTTTTCAGACAGATTAATTTCTGGGAACTTGTGCTTTCTTTTGCACTGATTTTCATTTTCCCCAAATGAACTATTGATCAGAACTACTGATGCAAAAATAATTAATGATTGTATTATAAAAAAAACAGAATAAAACTTTCTAATGAGAACCATATATCTGGGGGCAATGCAGCTGGTGCAGATACATTCAGTTTCAAACTTGTAAAACTTTAGCCGCAAGTCTCCTCCTCGTTGTGTCACATCCTGTCCAATTCTTTTATGGGAAAGTAAAGTTCCAACATGGTTAAAACCAGATTCAACCAGGTACGAGGTAGGGAAGGCAAGCAAAAGTAATTTCAGATGTTTCCACAGATTGGGGTAGGAATTCAATATACTCTGATGGTACCACAAACCTTCTTTGCCATTACGGCGACATCACATTGTGGCATCATTGTCATTTTGTAATTCTATCAATTCCTCCTGAACATCATCCTCGCAATCGACTGCATTGACCTCAAATGGATTGCTATACCAATTTGAAATACTCAGTGTAATAACATCTTGAAATTGCTCCACCATGTTATCGTGCAATGATTGTAAATAGTTGTGATATGTAGTTAAATCCTCATCAACCAATTCATCTTTCAAAGAATCAAGTTGTGGAAATCGATGGAATTTATGTTCTGAAATGTTAGTCTTATAGAACATCAATTTTGAAATGAAGGTAGTGATAAATGATTTACAGTCAGTGAGAGTTTTTCTGTTTCCTTGCAATAACTTATTCATATCATTTAATTTGGTGAATATATCACAAAAAAAAGAAACATTGCACATTGCAGCCATCAATGAAGCGGATAGTGGAGTATCTTTAAAAAAAGATATGATTATATGAAACAGTTCAACAAAGAATAAAACACAGTTTTCTTTTGACAGCCACCGCACTTTGGTGTGGTATAAGAATTTAGTATGGTCCTCATCATTTCTCAGACAGAGTTGATGGAAAATTCAATCCGACAAGGGACTGAACTTCAATTTGTTCACAGTCTTGATAACTAACTGTAGCGCATTATTCAATCTATTGTTCAAATTTTTAAAAACTAAATGCCACTGGTGTGCCAAGCAATGGACAGTTAGTATCTGGTGGGAAATTTCATGCTTTAGGAGATATGAAAAACCTCTGCATCTTTCTATCATTGAAGGGGTTTCAGCAGATGCACAGGCAAGAATATTACTGAGTGGGATATTATGTTCAAAAAGGAAAGACTTGAGAGTGAGAAAGATAGCTGCACCTTTTGAATCAAGCGGAAATTTCACTGTGAACAGCATTTCCTCACAAGGTTGAAGGTCTTCGCTGAAATACCGAATATATACCATCATCAAACATTGATTGTCCACAACAGTTGACTCATCCTCTTGTGTAGAAAATTCAGAAAGCTGGATTAATGAGCTGACGTTTGACATCATTGGCCATTTAATCGATGCATCGAGAAATCGGGTTATTACCAAGTGGGATCTTCTTCATAATGCAATCAGGTTTTTCATGCATAATGGTTGACAAAACCTCTTTGATAAATGGGCGAAGTAATATTTCTCCAATCGTGTGAGACTTCACAGACTTAGCAACAAGCAATGCAATGTGGTACGATGCAATCAACCGTCATTCTCCAGCTTACTAGTTTCCAGGAGTAGAGTTTTGAATGTTTGTATTTGCTTTTTGAAAGAGGAGCTCAGTTGCCAAAAGTATAATAATGGTTTGTTCTTCTTGTCAGAATGCTTTGCATCTTAGTGATACTTCAAGCATGAAGGTTTCATTGTTTCGTTGGTCAATGTTTAATGGCAAAGAAGGCACATTGGTAACTGACAGTTCTGAGGAGAGAGAATAAATCCAAATGATAAATAATCACTACTGTACTGTTAACAAATTTTCTTGACTGGAGGCATCATCATCATCATCATCATCATCATCATTTAACGTCCGCTTTCCATGCTAGCATGGGTTGGACGATTTGACTGAGGACTGGTGAAACCGGATGGCAACACCAGGCTCCAATCTAATTTGGCAGAGTTTCTACAGCTGGATGCCCTTCCTAACGCCAACCACTCGGAGAGTGTAGTGGGTGCTTTTATGTGTCACCCGTAAAGTGAAAATGTGAAAACGAATTTCTACAGACGGCATCAGAAAGGCAGTATGGTATTCCCAAAGAGAAGAAGAAGACAACAGAGCAGAATTAGATGATACATCTTTACTGGAGCAAATATGGACCTAATTCGTTTGGCTGCCAGCATTTCAAAAATTTAAGTTTATCAAAAATTTTTTAATTTGGCACATTAATGTACCTTTCCAAGCTAAATTGCTGGTGTTATTCAACTTTTCCCAGAAAATGTTTTTAAAAAGTTATAGAGGTTTAAAGTGTGATCATTTTCACCCAGTCAAGAAACAGGATTTCAAAGCTGTCATTTTGTGTGTGATTGCACATTTTGTCAACAACCTGAAAATAGAACCTGTGTTTTGATATGAAACCACAGAATTACGCACGACATATAACCTCTTATAACTTTTTTACTTTTCAGAGTTTTCAGAAAATTTTTGTGAATTTGAATTCTATAAGTAGGACTTCATACGGTTATGCAAAAAAAAAAAAAATTGTTGTGGAGTGTGATTTAAGGCCTAGGCCTATTTGGCTGCTATTTTTAGCATGCATGCAACCATCTTAATGACTGCGACATAAATAATTGATCAATAAACAAGTTCGCTTTTGTAATACAAAAAGATGTCTCATGTGAGTCGCCATATCGATAAAAGTGCATCCTTATTTTAGGCATACCTAGATATCAGTAAATGTAGGCTTAATTTTTAAAAATTCATTGGCACCCACAAAATGTTCATATCACTCACTAAAATCTTAAATTGTCCATTAAAATCTCAAATTTGCCCACCATTTGCAATATCACCCACTTTGGGAAGCTATGACATACATATATACATATGTACACACATACACACACACACATACACATTCAATTGACTTTCTTATCCCTCTCTCTCTCTCTTTCTCTCTCTCTCTCTCTCTTTCTCTCTCTCTCTCTTTCTCTCTCTCTCTTTCTCTTTCTCTCTCTCTCTCCTTCTCTCTCTCTTTCTCTCTCTCTTTCTCCCCCCCCTCTCTCTCTTTCTTTCCACCAGTTTCAATTCAATGAAATATTCCACTCAACAGCTTGCATTTCTTCCTGTTTAGTTTTATTTAACTGAATCACCTTTTTATTGAAAATTAATTCAAATAATTACATTTACTTGAGTTGATTTTTTTTCACAGTAACAAAGAATTTAATTTCACCAGGCAAATAATATTGTTAATTTTATTTAACATAGATGCTGGCATGGCAGTGTGGTAAGAAGCTTGCTTCCCAACCACATGGTTCTGGGTTCACTCTCACTGTGTGGTACCTTAGGCAAATATCTTCTACCATAGCCTCAGGCTGACAAAAGCCTTGTGAGCGGATTTGGTGGATGAATACTGAAAGAAGCCAGTCATCATCATCATCATCATCATTTAATGTCTGTTGTCCATGCTAGCATAGGTTGGATGGTTTGACCGGGGCTGGTAAGCTGGAAGGCTGCACCAGACTCCATCTGATTTGGCATGGTTTCTATGGTTGGATGCCCTTCCTAATGCCAGTCACTCCAAGAGTGTAATGGGTGCTTTTACGTGCCACCATCACAGGTGGAATTTGCATGACACCAGTAACTTGCCATGACTGTAATTTTGCTTGGCTTGATGGGTCTTTTTCTCAAGCATGACATAATGCCAAAGGTCTCACTCCTTGCCTCCATGAGGCCCAACACTTGAAAGGAATTCAGCCACTCTGCCTTCCTGTGGCCCAATGCTCAATAGGAACTCAGCCATTTTGTCTCTGTGAAGCCCAATGCTTGAAAGGTGTTCTTTATGTGCCAGTTACATGACACCAGCATCGGCCATGATTGCAATTTCATTTGGCTCGACAGGTCTTCACAAGCACAGCATTTCGGCAAAGGTCTCGGTTGCTAGTCATTAACTTTGTGAGGCTCAAAGTTCGAAGATAATGCTCCACCACTTCGTCCCTGGGTCTACCTCTACCATAGATTCCCTCCACAGTTAGAGATTGGATCTTCTTCACACAGCTGTCCTTGTCCATATGCATCACATGACTGTACCAGCACAGTCGTCTCTCTTGCACACCACATCTGATGCCTCTTATGCCCAACCTTTCTCTCAAGATGCTTACACTCTGTTGAACATGCACACTGACATTGCACAGACATACAGACACACACACATAGATATACATACATACATACATATATATATATTCTGTTGTGTCTGGGGTGAGTCATTCTCTTTTAGTGCCTTATTATTTAACATAATCTCCCCAGACACAACAAAATATGCTTCAACACACGAACTCACATAAAGAATCTTGCAAGCCAAAGCCAAAACGAAATATATATATATATATATATATATATATATATATATATATATATATGTATGTATGTATGCATATATATATATATGTATGTATATATGCATATATACGCACATGTATATATGTATGCACACACACACACACACATATATACATACATACATATATACATACATTTATATGCATATATCTATGTGTATGTGTCTTTGTGTCTGTGTTTGTTCCCCACCACCCCTTGATAACCGTTATTGGTTTGTTTACATCTTCATCATTTAGTGGTTTGGCAAAAGAGACTGATAAAATAAGTGCCAGGCTTAAAAAGAAATAAGTCCTGGGGTCGATTTGCTTGACTAAAACCCTTCAAGGTGGTGCTCCAGTCAAATGACTGAAACAAGTAAAAGTTAGAAGATAAAAGATAGGAATGGCAACAGATGGCTGCTGAATATGTTGTTTTAAGATACCAAAGTCAGTTCCTTGTGTCAGCGGTCACACCTTCTGCCAACCTCAGCCAAACTTCCATGTATCACCATTTTGTCTTTGCATCTCTCTTTACTTGTTTCAGTCATTTGATTGCGGCCATGCTGGAGCACCGCCTTTAGTCGAATCAAATCGATCCCAGGACTTATTCTTTGTAAGCCTAGTACTTATTCTATTGGTCTCTTTTGCCGAACCACTAAGCTATGGGGGACGTAAACACACCAGCATCGGTTGTCAAGCAATGTTGGGGGGACAAACACAGACACACAAACATATACACACACATACACACACACACACACACACACACACACACACACACATATATATATATATATATATATATATATATATATATATATATATATACATATATACGACAGGCTTCTTTCAGTTTCCGCCTACCAAATCCACTCACAAGGCTTTGGTCGGCCCGAGGCTATAGTAGAAGACGTTTGCCCAAGGTGCCACGCAGTGGGAATGAACCCGGGACCATGTGGTTGGTAAGCAAGCTACTTACCACACAGCCACTCCTGCACCTATCTGTAAAGCTTGACAATCTCACAATTGAACTACTGTCTTCATCCTACATTCTTTGGTCTACTTTTGCTCATAGATATCCCACATCGAATTACAGAATGTGTCACATGTTGAGTCTCTGTGAGACTCAACATCTGAATGTGGTGAAATATAGTCATTGGATGTTGAGTCTCATGGAGGTGATGACAAATGACCGAGGCTTCTGGCAATTTGCTGTGCTTGAGAAGACATGTGAAGCTAAGTGAAATTGTTGTCGTGGCCAGTGTCAGTGACATGTGAAAGGCACCTTGTACCAGTGACAATTGAGAGGCACCCGTGCCAGTTATATATTAGAGGCACTCATGCTAGTGACTTGTAAAAGGCACCTCTGCTGGTAACACATAAAAGGCACCTGTGCCAGTGACATGTAAAAGGTACCCTTGCTAATGACATATAGAAGGTACTCATGATGGTGACATGTGAGAGGTACCCATGCCAGTCACACGATTAAAGTACCCCTGCTGGTGGCACATGAAAAGCACTCGTGCCAGTGACATATGAGAGGGACCCATGCCAGTGACACATAAAAGGCACCCGGTACACTTTGTGGAGTGGTTGGCATTAGGAAGGGCACCCAGCCATAGAAACCAAGCCAAGCTCTCTGGCTTAGCAGCACCAGTCAAACCATCTTCCCCATGCCAGCATGGAAAACAGATGCTAAATGATGATGATGAGGAGGATGATAATGATGATGATATTGATGATGATGACAACGATGATGATGATGATGACAACGATGATGATGATGACAATGATGGTGATCACCATATCTCATGTCCCACTCAATCACGTACCAATTTAATAATTATTTCTAGCATAGGTACATCATCATCATCATCATCATCGTTGTCGTCGTCGTCGTCGTCATCATCATCATCATCATCATTTAATGTCATCATCATCATCCTCTTCATCATTTAATGTCATCTTCATCATACTCATCATTTAATGTCATCATCATCATCATCATCATCATCCTCATCACCATTTAACGTCATCATCATCATCCTCCTCATCATTTAATGATCATTTTTCCATGCTAGCATGGGTTGGATGGCTTGACAGGAATTGGTAAGGTTGGGGAGCCACACCAGGCTCCATTGTCTGTTTCTACAGCTGGATATCCTTCCTAACACCAATCACCCTACAGAGTGTCCTAAATGCTTTCTATGTGGCATTAGCACCAGTGCTTTTAATGTGGCACCAGCACCAGTGCTTTTAATGTGGCACCAGCACTGGTATCAATTCTGCTGTGGTGAGCAGGTCTTTTTGAGAATAGCCAAGCATCAGATATCTCGATCCTTTGTCATCTCCTTCACAAGGTTCAATATCTTGAGATCTGTCTTGAATACTTTGTTCCATGTCTTTCTGGGTCTCACTCTTCCACAATTGACACCCAGAGCCTTACGAAGGAGATGATAAAAGACTGAGATATCTGGCGCCTTGCTGTTCTCCAGCAGAATTGGTACCGGTGTTGGTACCAATTTTGTGGTTGGCATTAAGAAGGGCATCCAACTGTAGAAGCCATGCCAAATTAGATTGGAACCTGGTGCAGCTCCCCAGCTTACCAGTTTTCAGTCAAACTGTCCAACCCATGCCAGCATGGAAAACGGGCATCAAATGATGATGATGATAATGGGCTGGCTAATTAAATTGACCCCAGTGCTTAACTAGTATTTATTTTATTGACTCCCACCCCTGCCCCAAAGATCATCATCATCATCACTGCCATGATGACGACAACAACAACGACACAGGCGCTGTCACCACTGCCGCTGCTGCCTCCACTGCTGCCTCCACTGCTGCTGCCGCTGCTGCCATCGTTGCTGTCGCTGCAGTTGCCATTGCTGCCGCTGCCCCCGTCGCTGCCCCCGTCGCTGCCCCCGTCACTGCCCCTGTCGCTGCCCCCGTCGCTGATCCCGCCGCTGCCGCCGTGTCCAAGAACTGCTCCAATGTCTTCTTTGACATGGCTTTTACTGTTGGATGCCCTTCCAAATGCCAACCACCCTGAGAGTGTGGACTGTAGCCTTAGCTGTACAGTAAAATGGGGAATGTCATGGCTGGATCCACCTTTGATCATAGAGGTACTCAGTCCGGGTCGACACGGGGCTAAACAACAACAACAACAACAACAACAACCACAGCATGAACAACAGCAACAAACAAACTAATTCTCTTGTTTTTACAACTTGATCCAACATGTTGTGACGAGGAAAAGCAATCATTGATTCAATTTAGCCAAAAAACAACAACAACAGCAACAACAACAACAACAACAACAACAACAAAACCAATGATAAAAGCAGTAAACTTTTATTATCCTTCCCCACCTTTTACCTCTTCATCCCTCCCTCCCCCTTCCCCACCTTCCCTTTATTTATGAATGTTTCTTAACAGTGTGATGATGATGATGGATGCAGGACGATGCGATGCGATGCGATGCACTGAAAGCGACAGCGGCGGCAGTGGCGGCAAGGTGGCGGTGATGGTAGTGGTGATGGTGGTGGCGACGGTGCTGGCGCTGTTTCCAATAATTTTTTTTTGTTTTGTTTTTGTTTTTTTTGTTGTTTTTTTCTCTTTCCCTGGCTTCGTATTAAAACTTCTTTCCAAACATTCATTCATTCATACACAATTCCACAATATTTGATATCTATTTGTTTTATTCACTTATTTATTCATTCGTTCATTCATTTTTATATATTTATTTATTTCTGTGTTTCAGTTTATTTGTTATTTATTTATTTGTTTTTCTTTTTATTCTTGTTTTTTTTTTTTTGTTTTTTGTTTTTGTCTTGTTATTCTTGAAACTGCAATCAGAATCTGAAATTGAAATTCTGAAGATGACTTTCGGAATCAACAAGCAAAAGTTGAGTGATAATAGGATAAGATAGAGAGGGAAAGTGAAATAATATAAACAACAACAACAACAACAGCAACAATAAACAGTAATAATAATAATAACAATAATAATAATAATAATAATAATAATAATAATAACAACGGTAGTAATAAAGTTTTTTTTTTTTATATTTGTTTTATAGCTGACAGTTAATGAGAAATGTGATAAGGATAGAGTTTAGTAAAGATGGTGATGGTGATGGTGATGGTGATAGGGAAGACGGGGGTGATCAGTAAGCCTGGTAGTTAAAAATCATCACCAAATACTCAATCATTGCTGCTGCTGCTGCTGCTGCTGCTGCTGCTGCTGCTATTAATGATGATGATGGTGATGATGGTGGTGATGGTGATGATGGTGATGATGGTGATGATGGTGGTGATGGTGATGATGGTGGTGATGGTGATGATGATGATGATGATGATGGTGATGTTCCATAACTTCTTGCTCGTCTTATTTTGACATCATTTATGCGGATATCCGTACCATCCCCCTCCCCTCCCCTCTTCATTATCTTTGTTGTTTTCTTCCTCATCACGATGACAATGACAACGAAGATGACGATGACAACAACAATGATGACGACGATCACCACCACCACCACCCCTACCACTACCACTATCAGCACTACCACCATCATTGTCATCATTATCACCATCATCATCATCACTCAAGGGAAGATAACAGCCACCACCACCACTATAACCACCACCACCACCACCGCCGCCGCCGCCGCCGCCACCGCCGCTGCCGCCACCACCACCACCACCACCACACCACCACCACCACCACCATGACTATCATTGTCATCAAGAGTGATATCCAAGAGCCGAGGGTTCACAGAGGAGCAGAGCTTTGTTCACTTTACATTCCTTCACACTCTGAGAGTTCAAATCCCTCTGGAATTTACTTTGCATTTCATATTCCAGGGGTCAATAAAGCAAGACCCAGCCACCTCCTGTCAAGCATCGGATCAATTTACATTCCTATAGTACTGTTCCTTAAATCCAGGATAGAATACCTTGAAGTATTTGACATGGATGCTTATAATCAGCCCCATTCCAGAACCTTTAAAATAACTTACAGAGGGAGGAGCGCTAAGCAGTGGTAAGTGCTGAATTAAGAGTTTACCTCTCTCATGCTTTTCCAGTCACTGTACGATGACTGGCAGCATTATATGGTGGCTCACTGTAAACATATTTGGACTAATAACAACATTGCAATTTCACTTATCACTGCTTAGCGCTCCCCCCCTCCATAATTTACTTATGGTGAGCTGCTGTATAGTGCTGCCAGTCATTGCACAGTGATTGGAAAAGCATAAGGGGGGGGGGTAATCTCTTAATTCAGCTTGCAGTGCCATCTGCTTAGTGTCTGTTACCAATGAGGAGATAACTGCTCCGAAATGTTAACATCTCACAGTCTAGGTAGATGGTGCTGTGAGCTGATCTAGGTGTATACAAACCATTTGTCTACAAGCGAGATGTATTCTCTGTGAGAAAACGCAGTGAGTAGCTTGTTCCCCAGTTTGAATGTTCATCAAGCATGTTTGGACTGATAATAACATTGCAATTTCACTTATCATTGCTTAGTGCTCCCTCTCTGTAATTTATTTATTGTGAGCTGCTGTGTAGGACTACCAGTCATCGTATGGTGACTGTAAAAGCATAAGGGAGGTAATCTCTTAATTCAGTTTATAGTGTTATCTGCTTAGTGTCTGTGACTGATGAGGAGACAACCACTCTGAAATGCTAGCATCTCACAGTCTAGGTCAGTGTTTCTAAACTGGGATTCACTAGAAGCCTAGGGTTCTGCAAAAGGTTCCTAGGGCTTCCATGAGAAAGAGTGAGATAAGCTAAAGCTAATTTCATGATCGTAGTATTACTATACATGCATAATATATAACTGATTATTGTAATATAGACACCATCCTATCTAACCTATTATGTTATCAAAAAAACATAACAACCATTGGGGATATATTTAGTGATGTCTGTAATTTGTGGACACCCTATATATATATATATATATATATATATATATATATATATATATACTGGAGTAAGCACATAAATGTGCAACAAGGTAGAAAAAAGAGTACTCAAATACCAGAGGTAGAGTAATATACTTTATTTAAAAGCAGCAGAAATATAACAAAAGACTGTTACTCGGAGTTTCATATTCCTGTTCATCGGACAGTTTTGTTAGAAATGGGAAAGAAATGACGATGCAATCAAAACTAATATAAAATTTTATATTAGTTTTGATTGCATTGTCATTTCTCTCCCATTTCTAACAAAACTGTCCGATGAACGGGAACGTGAAACTCAGAGTAACAGTCTTTTGTTATATTTCTGCTGCTTTTAAATAAAACAAAGTATATATATATATATATATATATATATATATATATATGATATTTACCACATGAACTACAATGAAAAAATATGAGAAAGAAATGGTATATAATTTTTTTTGTGCAGGGGTTCCTTGAAACATGTAATTTATTTTAAGGATTACACAAGGGTAAAAAGGTTTAGAAACACTGGTCTAGAGATTGATGGTGCTGTGAGATGATCTAGGTGTATACACACCATTTATCAACAAGCAGGATATATTCTCCGTGACAATGGGTAGCTTGTTCCCCAGTTTGAACATGCATCAAACATGTTCGGACTGATAATAACATTGCAATTTTAAAATAATGTCTTGCTGACTGGGAGTTCAAGGCAGCTGTAGACTAGAGCACCACTAAATATTTTGAGAGGCAAAACCCAGAATTTATCTACTCCCTGCACAATGCCAACCATAGGAAGTCAGCTGGTGAATGTGACCTGGGCATTATTGTCAACAATGAATTGTGTTGAATGAAGGATGAACCACATTCGTAAAATTATCAAAAATGGTTGATGGTCTTAGCATTATTAATCAGTAAGATCTTTGTCAGCCACTTGCTGGCTATTTATTTAAAGTGATATATGGCTAGGTCCTCTAGGGGACAGAAATTTGGACAATGTATAGAACAATGGAGAAGATAGATACCTTTGACATGTAGACCTTTTGCAGATGGTGTAGAACTGGAAAGACAGAGTAGCAAATGCTGCAGTACTAGTAAAACTGAAAATCCTAAGACACCTACAGTTGAAAATCAAGTCTACAAAACTATCACATTTTGGACATACAATGTGCCATGAGTCACTACCGAAGATCATCCGGATAGGAAGAGTGGAAGGAAAGGGAATGAGAGGCTATCAAAGATGTTTGTAGATTGATGGCATCAAAGAATGGACAAGAAACAAAACCCTGGTAGATTGCATGCATGCTACACAATACAGGAAACTGGAGCATGGCATAGTGGTTAGGGCATTTGACTCATAATTGCAAAGTTGTGAGTTCAATTCCCAGCAACATATTGTGTCCTTGAGCAAGACACTTTGTTTCACATTGCTCCAGTCTCCTCAGCTGGCAAAAATGAGTAGTACCTGTATTTAAAAAGGGCCAGCCTTGTCACATTCTGTGTCACACTGGATCTTCCTGAGAACTACATAAAGGGTGTGCATGTCTGTGGAGTACTCAGTCACTTGCATGTTAACTTCACAAACAGGCTATTCCATTGATCAGATTAACTGGAACCCTTGTTGTTGTAAGTGACAAAGTACCAGTATACAGGAAACTGGAGAATCTTGGTAAGTTGTTCCCTGGACATAAGGAAGGTACCTGGCAAAAATCTGATGAAGGCTATGGTATGTCAACACTTACAATTTGTACCTCCAGTCTGAATCCTCATCTTGTCCAGCATATCAATCAGCTGGAAGTTGTCCAGATATGTGCAACCAAAGAAAAACTCTGAGTCACTTGCCATATCTTGAATGTCTTCCTTCTCTGAGCATTAACAGCCTAAAGTTTCAACATCTAGCTGTTGACTTGGTACAAGCCTACAAGATTATTCATCATGTTTTCAACAACAACTGTAGACACCTTTTTGAATTCAATACTGCTACCACCAATGGATGTGTTTCTAAAATCAAAAAGCATTGCAGCACCTATGACTTTCAGAAACATTTTTTCATGTCCAGAATTGCTGTAGCATGAAATAAACTACTTGTGCTGGCTGTTAGCTACCAGGACACAGCATCTTTCCAGGACACAACATGTCTTTCCAGGACACAGCATCTTTCCAGGGCACAGCATCTTTTGGGAAGCATTCCATGTTTCCCAAAATTCCAAACTAAAACTACTCTTGATTGGTTAATGGTGTTAATTGGTGTTTTCTTCTGTGCACTATGCATGCACTCTTGGCTATCATTGTTGTCTTTCTTTATGCGATTGGACTACCAGTACCATTCCATGGCCATACTGCCAGAGAACCTTCCAGATACAGCTTGGCCTGATCAGTCACTGATGCACCCAGGATCACTAGATGGTCTCCGTTGCTCTGACAGACAGATTTCCTTTACATAAGAAACAGAAGTGAAGAAGGTCACCACTGAAACGCTCTCTTTTAGGGCAGCTTGGTGGGGTCAACAACACAGCAATTGATGTTTGAGGGTAATTTTGTCAAGAGCAGAGGACAAGAGGACACTTGTGACATGCCCTCTCTCCATTCCTCCTCCTCCTCCTCCTCCTCCTCCTCCTCCTCCTCCTCCTCCTCCTCATCATCATCATCACCACCATCATCATATTCCTTCCCCCTCCCCTCCTCCTCACCACCATCATCATATTCCTTCCCCCTCCTCCCCTCCTCCTCCTTCCCTCCTCCTTCTCCTTCCCTCCACCTTCTCCTTCCCTCCTCCTTCTCCTTCCCTCCTCCTTCTCCTTCCCTCCTCCTCCTCCTTCCCTCCTCCTCCTCCTTCCCTCCTCCTTCTCCTTCCCTCCTCCTTCTCCTTCCCTCCTCCTTCTCCTTCCCTCCTCCTTCTCCTTCCCTCCTCCTTCCCTCTTCCTTCCCTCCTCCTTCTTCCCTCCTCCTCCTCCTCCTCCTCCGCTTCCTCCTCCTCCTCCTCCGCTTCCTCCTCCTCCTCCTCCTCCTCCTCCTCCTCCTCCTCCTCCTCCTCCTCCACTTCCTTCCCCTCCTCCTCATCTCCCCTCCCCCTCCTCTCTCCATTTCCCTCCCTTCCTCTCTCTCATGCTTGCTTCTCCAACCTACCTCTCTCTTTGCTTCTCTTTCTCTCTCTCTGCTTCTCTTTCTCTCTCTCTGCTTCTCTTTCTCTCTCTCTGCACTCTCTGCTTTTTATGTGACGGGGGGGGGGGGGTCCTCTCCCTCTACACCTCTTGGCCATCTCATAGCTCCTCTTTCTCACTTTTAATCACTCTCTCTTTTTCTAGCCACCCTTCCTCTGAGCATCTTCATTTCTGTATTTCGTCTCCTCTCCCATCATCATCATCATTGTCAATATTGTTATTATCATTGCTGGATTGGTGTCATTGACGAAGATAGGGGTAGTGGCAGGGTGGCATCACTGGCAGCATCAGCATCATTATTGTGACATCTGCCACACCTTCCTCCACCACTGCCACTACAACCCACCACCAGCACCACCCACCACCACACCCCAACACCACTTCTGCTGCCACCATCACCTCCCCCACCATCATCTCCCCCACAATCACCTCTCAGACCACCACCTCCCCCACCATCGTCACCACTACAACCACCACAACCATCACCATCACCAGTACCCCCACCCCCACTACCACTGCCATCCTATCACCATCATCCCTCTCGTCCCTCCACCCCCACACCCATCAGACTGTCTTGCCAATGTTATTTGGTGCAAATGTCTGAATTTATTGAATTGGTTCATCAAGTTCAGCTGAACAATTGACAGATTTTTCGGGAGGAGACTCTACTTAACAACAACAACATTGTTGACCAACATCAATGACAACATCAACACCAACATTTTCGCCACAACAAAATCACCACCACCACCACCACCACCATGACAACAACCAAATCTACTTTCATCACCACCACCACTGCCACCATGACCACCACGACAACAGTGATCTGCTCCACCACCACCACCACCACCACCACCACCACCACCACCACCACCACCATCACCATGGCAATGATGACAGCAATGTTGACCATAACAGTGAGGATGACAACTAACCACCACCACCACCATCACCACCACCACTACTGCTACCATCATCATCAGCACCACCAGCACTACCACCACCGCTGCCACCACCATCATCAGCACTACCACCTCAACCACTAGTGCCACTGCCACCATATCCCTTCCCCCTACGAAGATCCACTTTGTCTTTTGTTCTTCCAATAATTACTGAAGTTGGTGCAATAAACTACACAGTGGAATTTTTTTGCCCCCCTCCCCCCGCATGGCCACAGCCCATTGACTAAGCCTGGAGACCAGTATGAGGAAAGCTACAGTCATCCATGATGCTCTTCAGATGATGGAATGATCTTTGATCAAAGGTCTGTAGAATTAGAGTTGGCCTGAGATTAAACTATAACAAATACATCTAATTTGGTTTTGTAATAACTTTCTTTGAATCGAGGGTTGTGTGGATGGTCTAACGATGCAAGAGACCATGTGGAAAGCTTTCAATAATTATTTTAGATTCCTGTGTGGATTATGGGCAGACATAGATACTGTCTTATCTTGGCCTTCTCACTCTGAGCCCAGTGAGACATCGAGGGTATAACAATTGAATGAAAGAGGTCCTCACCAGGTCTCAGCTGTTGCTCACTTTCAGCTGATGAGATAATAGCAACATGAAAGGAAGTGCCTTACTCAAGGACACAACATGCCACCCAGTCATGGAATGGAACCTACCATCTCCTACATATGGGTCCTTCTGATGTTTTTGCTGTCTCTTTCTCTCTCTCTCTCTCTTTCTCTCTCTCTCTCTTTCTCTCTTTCTCTCTCTCTCTCTCTCTCTCTCTCTCTCTTTCTCTCTCTCTCTCTCTCTCCCCTCTCTCTCTCCTATTCCCCTCATCTATTCATCTGAGCAAATGTACACATCGTATGTTATAGCATATGCCATACATTTACACCTCTATCCTTCCCCCTCTCACCCATTCATTTCTGCTATTCTCCTCTTTAGAGTGGAAGTTTCTGTCCATTCAATGAATTTTGTAGACACTGAAACAGGTGGAAATTTAGAGACATAAGCTCAGGCAAATATGGAGAGTGTGGCAAGACTTCCCAGCCAGGCCCTTGTAACTTCTGCTATGTCTGCAAGAAATGTGCAGTCTGCCATTGTCATGATGCCCTTATGAATAGCAAGTCCTGGATGTTTCTGGGGGATCACTGCTTTTAATTTATCAGGCTGGCCACAGCACACATCCGAATTGACAGTCCTGTACATAGGAAGAAGCTCACAAAAGACAGCATCTTCCCAATCCCACTAAATTGAAAGCATAACCTTCTTTCAGTGATGTCCTGCTTTGGAGGTTGTTTTTGGCAGTTTGCCTTGCTTCTCCTACAATTGTTTGTGCTTTATGTTATTATAGATTCATTTTTTTTGTCTCCTGTCATCATTCCCATAAAAAAGAAAAAGATCTATAACAGTTGGATTCACCCCCACATCTAGCCATATAGAAATTGTGAGTTGATCATGCATGCAAACCCCATTTCAGTCCAATCAATGGCTGTTGTTCATATGATAGTCTGGTGATATGACTAGAACTTTCTATGAACTGAGCCTACAAATGCAGCTCATTTGAGTGCAAAAAGGGCAGAGTGAATTTGGTCTTTGGTGAATTTTGCTCTCAATTCATAGCTGTTCTCACAGCTTCATATTTAACCCAGCACCATAGACGAAGAAAC
>NC_142945.1:38763840-38783840 GCF_046866305.1 Octopus bimaculoides | reverse complement strand
CTTTTAGCCCCAGGAGGACATCTCCTCCAGCTGGCTTATCGACACACTTCTGTGTCCTGTTTGTTTTGCCAAGGGAAGTTATCCCTCTCATCGTGATCTGTAGCACGAACAGACCCGGGTTTCAGGGTTATTTCCCTTCGTCAGCGTCCGATAGCCACCGATCTGCGATGAGAGAGATAAATTCTTGGCAACCTTATGTATCTTTTTCCAGTGAAATTATTCACTGATATCGAAAAAGGTGAGAGGGATAACTTCCCTTGGCAAAACAAACAGGACACAGAAGTGTGTCGATAAGCCAGCTGGAGGAGATGTCCTCCTGGGGCTAAAAGCAACAGTAACATCCACCCCTAGGGGTCAGCCACATTTAAGTGGCAATATACTTCACTTTATCGTGCAGTTACTGTTAATACCTAATTTAGAGAATTAACATATATATATATATATATATATATATATATATATATATATGATCATCATCATCGTTTAACGTCCGCTTTCCATGCTAGCATGGGTTGGACGATTTGACTGAGGACTGGTGAAACCGGATGGCAACACCAGGCTCCAATCTAATTTGGCAGAGTTTCTACAGCTGGATACCCTTCCTAACGCCAACCACTCAGAGAGTGTAGTGGGTGCTTTTACGTGTCACCCGCACGAAAACGGCCACGCTCGAAATGGTGTCTTTTATGTGCCACCCGCACAAGCCAGTCCAGGGGCACTGGCAACGATCTCACTCGAAAATCCTACGGGAGCCAGTCAGGCGGTACTGGCAACGGCCACGCTCAAAATGGTGCATCTCATGTGCCACCCGCACAAGAGCCAGTCCAGGGGCACTGGCAACGATCTTACTTGGCTTGCCGGGTCTTCTCACGCACAGCACATTTCCAAAGGTCTCGGTCAGTGGTCATCGCCTCGGTGAGGCCCAATGTACGAAGGTCTTGCCTCACCACCTCAGCCCAGGTCTTCCTGGGCCTACCTCTTCCACGGGTTCCCTCAACTGTTAGGGTGTGGCACTTTTTCACGCAGCTATCCTCATCCATTCTCACCACATGTCCATACCAGCGCAATCGTCTCTCTTGCACACCACAACTGATGCTTCTAATGTTCAGCTTTTCTCTCAAGATACTTACACTCTGACGGGTATTCACATTGACATTACACATCCAACGGAGCATACTGGCTTCATTCCTTGTGAGCTTACGTATGTCCTCAGCAGTTACAGCCCATGTTTCACTGCCATGTAGCATGGCTGTTCGTACGCATGCGTCATACAGTCTGCCTTTTACTCTGAGTGAGAGTCCCTTTGTCGCCAGCAGGGGTAAGAGCTCTCTAAACTTTGCCCAGGCTATTCTTATTCTAGCAGCTACACTTTCAGCGCACCCACCCCCACTACTAACTTGGTCGCCCAGATAGCGGAAGCTATCGACTACCTCTAGTTTTTCACCCTGGAATGAGATAGAAGTTGTTTCCTGTTTGTTTACAGTCTTTATTGCACCTGAACATCTGCCACAAACAAAAACTAACTTCCTAGTTAACCTGCCTTTGATGTTGCTGCACCTCTTATGTGTCCATAGCTTGCACCGGGTACATCTTATAGAGTTACTACCTACTCCTTTTCTACATACTGAGCAGGGCCATCTACCTGAAGGGGTTTGTGTTTTATCCACCTTCCTACTTATTAGTATTTTGGTTTTAGCTAGGTTGACTCTAAGGCCCTTCAATTCTAGACCTTGCTTCCACACCTGAAGCTTCTCCTCTAGTTCTGATAGTGACTCCGCAATTAGGGCAAGGTCATCAGCATAGAGGAGCTCCCAGGAGCAACCTGTCTTGAACTCCTCTGTGATTGCCTGGAGGACTATGATAAATAAGAGGGGGCTGAGGACGGAGCCTTGGTGGACCCCTACCTCTACCCGGAATTCATTGCTGTACTCATTTCCAACCCTCACCTTACTGGCAGCATCTCTGTACATGGCTCGCACAGCTCTCACTAACCATTCTTCTATCCCAAGTTTCCTCATTGACCACCAGATAAGGGATCGGGGGACCCTGTCAAGTGCTTTCTCCATGTCAACGAAAGCCAGGTACAGAGGTTTATCCTTAGCTAGGTATTTCTCCTGCAGCTGTCTCACTAGAAATAAGGCATCAGTAGTGCTTTTACCTGGCACAAACCCAAACTGCATCTCATCTAAATTGATTCGCTCCCTAATTAGTTGGGCTATGACCCTCTCTGTAACTTTCATAACCTGATCTAACAGCTTGATGCCTCTGTAATTATTTGTATCTAAAGCGTCACCTTTACCTTTGTAGCAGTTGACTATGATGCTGCTACACCAGTCATTGGGTATGACTCCTTCGTGTATCACCTGGTTCGTAATACGGGTGACTAGGCTATAGCCAACACTGCCAGATATTTTGAGCATCTCTGCAGTGATTCCTGATGGGCCGGGGGCTTTCCCGGTCTTCATACTCTTAATTGCTTTATCTACCCTGGTACTATCAACTCGGATAGCTGGTCCCTCTATTGGGTCGACATACGGCAGGCTCTCTTCCTCCCATTCATTCTCTTTATTAAGCAATCTATCGTAGTGGCATCTCCAGACCTCTTTCTTTGCATCCTCATTTAGTGCAAGCGTACCATCATCCATGCGAACACATTTCTCTCCTACAACATCACTATTATCTCTCCTACACTGTCTTGCAACACGAAATACCTCGAGTCTTTGGTCCTCACAGCGCAGAACATTGGCAAATCTTTTCTTATCTGCTTCCCCTCTGGCTAAATAAACCTGTCGCCTAGCCTCCCTTCTGGCACATTGGTACAATTCCCTGCTACCACCGTTCTTCCAGTCCTTCCAAGCCTGTTTCTTTTGTTTAATAGCCCTGTCTACCTCCTTGTTCCACCACCACGTTACTCTGGGTCGGGAGGGGACCTTACACCACCCACAAATCTGGTCGGTGGCTTTCAACAGGTTGTCCCGCAGAAATCTCCAATTGTCTTCCACGTTGTATGATGCTATATCCCCTTCTATTTCGTTAAATGCTTCAAGTAACTTGTCTCTAAGTCTCTGTCCATTTGCAGGGTCTTTAAGCTTCCACACCCTTCTCCTCCAAGCCGGTCTAATTCTGGGCACCCATTTTGCCTTGATCCCAAAGTCGCTAACTACTAATCTATGTTGTGGGGTACATTCTTCGCCAGGGTAGGTTTTGGCATTTATAAGCCGCCTTCTTTCCCTATTTCTGGCGAGGATGTAGTCGATTTGGCTAGAGTGTCTGCCGGAGCGGTAGGTGACTAGGTGACTGGCAGGTTTCCTGAAGTTGGTATTGCAGACCATAAGATCGGTTGCATCACAGAACTCCAGCAGTCTGGTTCCCTCCTCGTTGCGGGAACCGAAGCCATAGCCTCCATGTATGCCATGGAAGCCTCCAGCACGACGTCCGACATGACCATTGAAGTCTCCAGCCACAAAGAGAAGGTCCCTGTCACTCGTCGACGAGGTAGTTTGCAAGAGGGTGTCATAGAATTGGTCTTTCAGACCATCTGGTAGCCCCGGTTGAGGTGCATAGGCTGAGATGACAGTAGCTAATCTATGATGAAGCACTAGTCTAATCTTAAGTACTCTGTCACTTACTCTAACGACCTTGATTACCTTATCCACCCATTTCTCCGCTAGAAGTATTCCTACGCCCCCGACTCCGTCAGTGTTCCCTGCCCAGAAAATCTTGTACCTGTGTTCTTTGCCTGTGAGGAACCTCGCAGAACCTCCTCTCCATCTTACTTCCTGGATGCAGCACATATCTACGCGTCTCCGTTCAAGCATCTCAACAATTTCACCAGATCTACCTTTCAGCGTGCCGACATTGAGAGTGCCAATCCTAACAGTATGGGTGTTGGGGGTGTGGGCCTGTAGCCTGGGAAAGGGGAAAGCAGTGTCGTGTACCTGAAAAGAAAACTTGCAATTGGAAGAATTCATAAGCAAAACAGTACCTACAACCTGCAAACATTACTCAAACTTAATGCGCTACCCAAAGGTTGGGGAGAGGATGGCCAAGGCCACTAGATGGGTTCCGGGAGACAGCCGAGGATGACAGGATGACAGAGGAATGCACTTCCGGTGGAGGGGGTGGGAGGGCGGGTGTACCATCAGCCAGGAGATAGGGCTCTTAATCGTAGATTTTAAATATTTGAGAGACAACAATGCATAAATCGTAATTTTTAAAAGAGCAATGAAATCTAGGTGAATAGAATATATACGTAGCATGAATTTAGGAAGCTTAGAAAATGAATAAGTATGAATTTAAGACAAAAACTGAATTCAATTGAATTTCATGGAGATATATATATATATATATATATTAGGTTAATGACATTTCAATTTTTTCAATGTAAACTGTTTCCTGTATTAAAAGTCGATGAACAATTTTATATGAGTAGAAAAAATAATCCGTATTTTAATTTTTTTCATAAAAACATCACCCCTAACTGAAAAAAATCTAACACCACTTTTGACCCAAATCATGCAAAATTTCAGAGGGTCTCATAATGCCACCTCAAGTTTTTACCAAACTTTGTGTGCTGACTTAATGCAATGCAGAAGCAGTATATTTCAGATTTCAGGTTTCAAGTTTAAGTAGTTTAGGAGTTATAAAGTTTTTAATTAGGCTCTACTTTAGGAAATATCCTCTTCCTCCTTTTTTTTTTTATTTCGGTGATGCTAAAAACTGTTTTCCACCAGAATAGTGGGCTTATCCAGCTAGAATATCTAAAATAATGTCTCATAAGAAAAGTGTTTGTGTCACTCAAAGAAACAAAAAGATCTGAACAAAGAATCTCGTGCAGTTTCAAGACTGACATAGGAAAAGAAGACCTGTTCCTCTAGAAGAGCATTCTTTGGAAAAGAACTGCAGGATACCAATGAAACATCAAACTGTTGGTCGCTACCGGTTCCTTAGAGGCACCATCAAAGGAAGGAAAAAAAGAACAAATGAAATTTCGAAAGAAGTAACTTTTTATGGCCAAGAATACCAAGTTCTAGTTTTAAAGAATGAACAGAGAGAAGTTAAATTAGAAGCATTCCAGTTACCAAACGGAAAAGCCGATACTGTTGTGAAAGGAATAACAGCTGTTTTAGATGAATACAATTTATGGAACTGTGTAAAGAGGATTGTCACTGATACAATGAGTGTAAACACTGGGAAAGGAAATGGCATTGTCATTCAGTTGCAAAGACTATTTGCTCAAAAGGGTTTGAAAGAACCGCAAATTATTGGTTGTTAGCATCATATCCTTGATAGGGTTCTTTGTAATGGATAACAAACCTGGAGGTAAAAGTCATCTCCCAATATTAAATATACATTCATCCCAGAGTTTCTAAGTAATTATGAGAAACTCCAGGCTAATTTCAACAATGGTGAAGAAAAGATTACTGAATCAGCAGGATGGCAAGATGACATGAAATTTCTATTTCATTTGACCAAAGTTTTTCATTTCTTTGAAGAAACTGACAAATTTCCTACTGTAAAGTTTCAAAAAATACCCAACTTAAGTAATGCACGATAGAATTCTCAATAAATACTAGCTCTTTTGGCATCTATTCTTCTATCAGAGAAAAGAATTTTGCTTCTCATTTTTTGTCAGGTCATCTCTTACAGATTGGCAGAGTTTTGCTATATATATATATATATATATATATATATATATAACTCTGCCAAATTAGATTGGAGCCTGGTGTAGCCATCCGGTTGCACCAGTCCTCAGTCAAATCGTCCAACTCATGCTAGCATGGAAAGCGGACGTTAAACGATGATGATGATATATATTTATATATATAAACTCCATAAGATGTACCCGGTGTAAGCTATGGACACATAAGAGGTGCAGCAGTATCAGAGGAAGGTTAACAGGGAAAATAGATTTTGTGTGTGGAAGGTGTACAGGTATAATTGACACTAAAAATGTCCAGAAAATAGATTCCATCATATGCCAGCAGGGGAAAATTAGAAGTAGTCAATAGCTACCATTTCCTAGGTGACTAAGTCAGTATTTTGCGGGGTGAATGCTCCGAGAGCTTAGCTGTTAGAATAAGAATAGGCTGGGCAAAGTTCAGAGAGCTCCTACCTCTGCTTGTAACAAAGGGCCTCTCACTCAAAGTAAAAAGCAGACTGTATGATGCCTGTGTGTGAATGGCCATGTTACATGGCAGTGAAACATGGGCCATGACTGCTGAGGACATGTGTAGGCTTGTAAGAAATGAAGCTAGTATGCTTTTCTGGATATTTAATGTCAGTTGTGCATGCACGACAGAGTGTAAGCTTCCTGAGAGAAAAGATGGGTATAAGAGGCATCAGATGTGGTGTGTAAGAGAGAAAACTATGCTGGCATGGTCATGTGATGTGCATGGACGAGGACAGCTGTGTGAAGAAGTGTTGCACTCTAATAGTGGAGGGAACCTGTGGAAGAGGTAGACCCAGGAAGACATAGAGTGAGGTTTTGAAGCATGATCTTCGCATATTGGGCCTCATGGAGGCAATGACAAATGACAGAGACCTTTGGCGACATGCTGTGCTTGAGAAGACCCATCGAGCCAAGATAGATTGTAGTTGTGGCCGATGCCAGTGTCACATGACTGGTCCATTTAAAAGTACCCTTCAAATGTTGGGTGATATGCTGTGCTTGTGAAGACCTGTTGAGCCAAGTGAAATCGTAGTCATGGCTGATGAGTGACTGGCATCCATGCTGGTGGCACATAAAAAGCACTGTTCAAACATCAAGCCTCACAGAGGCAGTGACAGGTGACTGAGACCTTTGGCGATATACCATGCTTCTGTAAACCTGTCAAGCCAAGTGAGACCATAGTTGTGACCGATGCTGGTGTCAAGTCAATGGCACCCATACCAATGGCACGTAAAAAACACCCACTACCCTCTCAGAGTGGTTGGCATTAAGAAGGGCATCCAGCCGTAGAAACCTTGCCAAATCAGATTGGAACCTGGGGCACCTCCCTGGCTTACCAGTTTTTGGTCAAACCATCTAACCCATGCTAGTATGGAAAATGGACGTTAAATGATGATGACATATAGTAAAAAAATATATCATAAAAGAAGAAAAATGCACACAATTTATATATTTTTTAATATATTTTAAAGGATAGAATATTATGATAGTCAAATGGTTTTGTGTTTCACTAATCATGGCATTGAAATTGGTGAAAATATTGTAATTTCGTATGTTCTTATGAAGTTTTTAATCCATGTTGCTTGTGTGAGAGTTTGTTTGTAAATGGATCAGCATCAAGAAAAAATCTAAGGAGAAGTAATTAGTGACTTATTATTTGAGACGTATGTGTATATATATATATGTGTGTATTTATATACATATATGTGTGTGTGTGCATACACATACACACACAAGTATGTGTGTGTGTGTGTGTTGGCCATGCCAACATGGGTGATTAGTTTGCCTGGCTCCAAATGAATTCTTATAGGAGTTGCACAAGTTTATTATCGAGAGAGAGAGAGAGAGAGAGAGAGAGAGAGAGAGAGAGAGAGAGGGAGAGAGAGAGAGAGAGGGAGAGGGAAAGAGAGAGAGAGAGAGATAGAGAGAAAGAGAGAGTGGCAGGGGTGAAATGAACAGGAGCAACATTAGGGGAGAGAGTGAAAGTGAAAAGCTAATTTTTGGGATTAGTGAGAGAAAGTTAGAGAGTGATAGGACTGTAAGGAGTGATGAAAAGAAGATGCAAGGCTACCCCATATTATATATGGCTGGGTAGACCAATAAATGGAAAAGAGACAAGATGATAAGAGTATGGCTAGACTGCATCTTCAAGGTAATACAAGGGAGTGCTGAAAAACGTTCCTGGCTTTGGGTAAAAGAAAATACAGGAGGATCAGTTAATTATGATTTTATTGAACATATCCCCCTCTCAAATTCATACACTTATTGCAGTGGTCCTTCAATTTTTCTCACCCTGTAAAAGAACTTGGAAGATTGGGCCTCCAGCCGGGCCTTTCGTGATACCCTTAAATCCAGGAACTTTACAGCAACCCCTCATATATCTAAGCGGGCTTCATGACAGGAGAACCAAGAGATGGATAAAAGTTGCCACTAAAGCATCATATTTCAGGAGGAGAGAGGAAGGAGGGGTAGTAGTATATGGGTGGTAGAAGGATAGGGAAAGGATGATATTCAATGTGCTCAAATTGAGTATCTTCCTCTCTTATTTCTTTATTGCCCACAAGGGGCTACACACAGAGGGGACAAACAAGGACAGACAAACGGATTAAGTCGATTATATTGACCCCAGTGCATAAATGGTACTTAATTTATCGACCTCGAAAGGATGAAAGGCAAAGTCGACCTCAGCGGAATTTGAACTCAGAACGTAGCGGCAGACGAAATACCGCTAAGCATTTCGCCCGGCGTGCTAACGTTTCTGCCAGCTCGCTGCCCTTCCTCTCTGTTAAGGGTGTTAAGTATCTTCCTCTCTGTTAAGGGTGACAGGGTATGAGAAGCAGAAAAGATGAGAGGGTACAGAATACGTACAGTGGGTAGGAGAAAAGATGGTGAGGTTACGTAACAATATAGAACGAGCAATAGACAGGGGAGGTGGTGCATACACAAACCAACAGGCAAGGGAGCAGTGCATGCACTAACCCACTTTTGCAACCAGTATTTCACCAAGTTTGTGTGGGAGGCCAGGTTTTTTTCTTTTTTTCCAGTCCCGAATATTGCCAGTTTACATGACTCCCTCCTATCTTCTTCATCAGATGTAACATCTCGAGATCATTTTTCACCGCTTCAATCTAAGTCTTTCTCAGTCTCCCTCATCCACAAGCATCATTCACTTGGTGCGTTTGGCATTTGCTTATGCAGCTGTCATCCTGCATCTGTTTCACATGTCCATACCATTGCAGTCTCCTCCTCTTAAATGCTTATATCGAATTCTTCTTACATTCCAGTTCGTCTCTCAGTTCATTTATACATTATCATTTATATATGCTAACATAATACATCCAGCAAAGCATACTCACCTCATTTCTTTCTACTCTTGGCAGGTCCCTTGCATTTAAGTGTCATATCTCTGCCATATCTCACTGCCATATCTCACTGCCATGCAGCAGTAAACTTGAAAGACAAGCATCTTACAATCAGTAAACATAGACTGTAAGATGCTTCTCAAGGAAGAAATTCTTTGTTGTCAGCAGGGTTAATAGCTCTCAGAACTTTGTCCATCTTGTTCTTATTCAAGCTATCAAACATCACATTTGGAACATCTATTCTCACACTACTAATTTGGTCACTAAGGTAGCAAAAGTTATCAACTATTCCTAGGGAGTTGACTGGGCCTTTGAGAGTATTTATTTACCAAGTGCTCTTAGTACGTACTGTCCTGGTGTACCTGCTGCATGTAACATCTACCTTTTCTGTTAGTTTACTTGTGATTCCACAACACCCTTTTGTGTGTCCATTGTTTACGATGGATGCATGTTACAAATTTTTTAGCAATTCCTTTTCTGCAGATGAAGCCCAGCCATTTCTCTGATGCAATGGATTTTCAGGACTATTATGGTGATAATGTCCCTTAAACACTTCATCAGCTCACAATACGAAAGGCACATTGTTTGTGCTATGATGTATGCTCTGAAACATATAAACATACTATGAAACATAAGGTGGGGTGTTAAACCATGTGACAGGTTCTGGCAGTCAACATGGTAGTAATGCCAAACAATAATAGACTGCAACAGATGCAGGTGCATGCTATTTGATCCTAAGATGTGTATAGGTGTCCAGCAGCACTTTACCAAACTGTTTGGACGAGTGTCAAACTAGAGATAGTGGATTTCAATGCCCCTCTTGATGATGATCTGCTTAATAATGGTCTGATGTAGAGTGCTGTGAAAAAACTGATTTCAGTAGATGATGAAGTAGCAGACATGTTGGGTGAGTGTGAGGAATAAATCTCTGAGATGGAATGGTCTGTTCAATGGACTTCATTGTTACATGATGTTATTCATTACACTCTTTGAAATTGACTGTTGCAATTGGCAGCAGATTGGAAGCATTCCAAGCTGTGTGAGCTGAGCATGAGGAAGCAACCAAACAATGGAGTCATAAAAAAACTACTTTATGTCTGTAATTCTAAAGATGCTCACTAGGAGGCTGGTGCTTGTCAACAGTCATGTTTGTCCGTCTCAGAGCAATGGAAAAATGAAGACCACCTAACCAACCTTAAGGAAGATTGTTGACTGGCTCAGTGACTTTGTTTAAAGTAAAGAAGAGTTTCACGCTGTCAACTGCGCTCTCTTGTCTGTGACCATTTTCAATCCAGTGGTAAAACCAAGTCAAAATGAATGGAGAGAGAGAGATTGATGCAGTGGATGATGAAGGTGTCTTACTTGCCTCATCTCACTCTCTTCATTCCACAATGAGTTGCTGCCACTGGCTTCCTTTCCAGTGAACCATGAAGGTTCATTCTGCAGAGTCTGCCAGATCAAGTCTTCACATGCACAGGTAGGCAAGCCCTAATAACCTAATTAACCCATGACTGGGACCCTAACAGATGTTACTTCTCACAATCAGAGTAGACCTTGAAACAGTAGCTGCCCAGAGGTGGTTCCACTCTTCTCAGCCAGTAAAATAGTTGGAAATATCTAATCTCTGGCTAGCCATGACAACCTCTACCTCATGCGACATACTGTTACGTGTTTTGGTTCTAGATTTGGCTGCAGTGTGACTTTAACTTAGTATAGGTCAATCGAAGAGATACAATGGTGGTTGATTGCCAGAATTGTTAGAGTGTAGTACAAATGTCTTCAGATAACTGTCTGGTTCTTTATGCTTTGAGTTCAAAATCCAACCAAGGTTAACATTAAAATTCATTTCTCCACAGTTGGTGAAATTATGTACCAGTCAACTATTGGGGTTAATCTCAAAATGAGTTTTGTGTCTAAGTCACTACCACCATCACTACCATCATCATCATCATCATCATCGTCATCATCATCACCAACATTACTAACATTTTCTTTTTCTCCTCCTTTTTTTTTTTTCTTTTTGGTAAGGCTAAAAGTTATTACCAAAATGCATTTCAGTGTTTGCTCAGTCTCCCAACATCCACACGTGTCATCATCACAGGCACTTAAGAATATTCTAGCCTATTTCAAGATTTCTATATTTATTTATCTTCTGCACAGAGAACTTTCTGCAAGACAGTCATTGATTTTTTTTTTACTCTCACCCAACCTCAACTTTCTACCTCCTCCCCCTCCCTTCTCTTTCTTTTTCTCCTCCTCCTTCTTTGGCATCACCGTTGCTGTACCATCTCCATCTCCACCATCACCACTTCCTCTGCCCTGCCAGCTGCCAATTTGGATTGCTTTCCTTTTTAGAATTAGTTGTTTTGTAAAGAAAACTAATTATTTTACTTTGGAATTTGAAAAATTTCCCCAAGAGAATCGGTTAAAGGAATTAAAGTTGGCCTGCAAATTTCCTTGACATGAGAAATAATTCAGCTGTAAAGAAGGGCAGTGTGTGTGTGTGTGTGTGTGTGTGTGTGTGTGTAACAGGGGGAAACTAGAGACATAAGGATTGACAAAGAGTGAGGGAGAATGAGAAGAGAAGTGAGAGAGAGAGAGAGAGAGCAAGAGAGGGAGAGAGAAAACAGTAGAGAGAGACAGAGAGAAAGAGAGAGAGAGAGGGTAAGAGAGGGAGAGGGAGAACAGGAGAGACAGAGAAACAGAGAAACAGAGAGAGAAATGGTGAGAGTTTGATAAAGATGACACCTATGAAAAACTCAAAGATGGATAACTATTGCTGCATGTACATATATATTATGCATACATATGTGCGTATGTGTATCTCTGTCTGTCTGTCTGTCTGTCTCTCCCTCATTCTCTCTCTCTTCACATATATATATATGTATATCTATACATATGTTTATATATATATATATATATATATATATATATATATATATATATATATATATATATATATATATATTCCATATGTTTACATCTGTATACAATATATGTTCATATATATATATATATATATATATATATATATATATATATATATATATATATATATATATATATACATATACATATACATACATACATATACATACATATATATATATATATATATATATATATATATATATATATATATATATATATGTATAGATATATGTACAAGGTGTTTGATTAAATTTAACAATTTGCATAAAAGGAAAGAAACCACTATATTACATTCAAAAACAAAAATATTTTGTACAGTCAAAAAATATCAACTACATTATGGCTAAGAGATTGCAGTTTACTCAAAGTAGCTGCCCTCAGTTTTCACCACGACCTCAATATGACTCCAGAACCTGGTGCGTGCGTTCTTCACTGTGTCCCTGGGAAGATCTTTCAGTACCTTCTTGATCTGGACCACCTGCTCAGCCTTGGTGTTGTGTTAGAGCAGTTGGTGTCTTTCTTAACTGTATGATACAAATAGTAGTGGAAGCACAATGGCCCAGTGGTTAGGGCAGCGAGCTCGCAGTCATAGGATCGTGGTTTCGATTCCCAGACCGGACGTTGTGAGTGTTTATTGAGTGAAAACACCTAAAGTTCCACGAGGCTCTGGCAAAGGATGGTGGTAAACCCTGCTGTACTCTCTCACTACATCTTTCTCTCACTCTTACTTCCTGTTTCTGTTGTGCTTGTAATTCAAAGGGTCAGCCTTGTTACACTGTGTCATGCTGAATCTCCCCGAGAACTACGTTAAGGGTACATGTGTCTGTGGAGTGCTCAGCCACTTGCATGTTAATTTCATGAGCAGGCTGTTACGTTGATCGGATCAACTGGAACACTTGACGTCGTAAGCGAGTGCTACAAATAGTAATCCATGGGATTATAATCAAAGGAATTAGGAGGCCATAAACTGGAGCTGGTGAAGTTGTTAAAATTCTCTGACAATCACTTTTGACTCTTTCTGGTGGTATGGCAAGGATCAGAAATCCTCTGCCAAACATATGGCCTTTGGAACAGCAAAACTCTCCAGCCAAGGATCGAACACAGTCTCCAGCGGCTTCATACAGTCTTCTGAATAGAGCTTAAGTCTCTGCTGAAAGACGTGGGAATGAATTAATTAGAACATGCAGATGTTCTAATTAATTCTACTGCTTTTCCTGCTGGCCACAGCTTCATAGTCTCCATTGCAGGTGTCCAGGTTATGTCTTACAGCCTTTGCAGTGTCCACTGAGCATTAAAACCACAGTCATGATGTTGAGATTTTGATATTCAACACGAATCATCATGATGCAGGTAAATCTTTTCCAATATTCAGATGGCTTCCAGTCCTCTTATGTCAGCTAACTTTTTCTCAACTGTAACTTTAACCTTCATGCTCTCCAACACCATTCACTATTCACCAATACATCAAGCTGTTTCTGATAAAAGGAGACACAGATTATCATAAAATTTAGCCTGAACAGCTTGTATAATCACATTCTTTTACTCTTTTACTTGTTTCTGCCTTTATGAATGTCTCCTCAGTAATGTCAATCAATTTTACGGGGACATCAAATGTTACCCAGCCTTAACAGATCTTTTACCTTTTTATCTTTTACTTAATTCAGTCAATAGACTGCGGCCATGCTAGGGCACCACCTTGAAGAATATCTTTATTGAATGAATCAATCCCAGTACCTATTTTTTAAAGCCTGGTACTTATGCTATCAGTTTCTGGTTTGTCAAACTGCTAAGTCACGGGGATGTAAACACACCAACATCAGTTGTTAAGCAGTGATGGGGAACAAACACAGGCACAAAGACACACAAATATATATATATATATATATATATATATATTCACATACATATTCTTTTATTCTTTTTCTTGTTTCAGTCATTTGACAGTGGCCATGCTAGAGCACTGCCTTAAAGGGTTTTAGTTGAAAAAATCAACCCCACGACTTATTCTTTGTAAGCCTAATACTTATTCTAATGGTCTGTTTTGCCGAACTGTTAAGTTACAGGAACATAAACACACCAACATAGGTTGTCAAGCAATGGTGGGAGACAAACACAGATACACTCACATAAATATACACATATATATATACATATTAGAAGACAATTGCCCAAGGTACCATGCAGTGGGACTGAACCTGGAACCATGTGGTTGGGAAGTAAACCTCCTACCATTTTGCAAATCAATGATGACCAATAAATTGAATAAAAGACATTTACAGTTTTAGGGAGTAGAAATCAAAATACAAAAAAAATGATAAAGATGCTGGACAATTCTGTATTATATAGGTATTGGAAAAGTGAGTTAATAATAAGACTGCACACGTTAGGAGTATTCAGCTCATGATTTTGATTTTGGTGGGGCATTGTGGCCTTGAGCAAGACACTTTATATCACTTTGCTCCAGTCCACTCAGCTGGCAAAAATGAGTAGCACCTGTATTTCAAAGGGCCAGACTTGTCACACTTAGTGTCACGCTGAATCTCCCTGAGAACTACATTAATGGTATGCATATCTGTGGAGTGCTCAGCCACTTGCATGTTAATTTCATGAGCAGGTTGTGCCATTGATTGAATCAACTGGAAACCTTGTCAGCCACGGCAACGAGGTTTCCAGTTGATTCGATTGGTGGAACAACCTTGTTGCCGTGACTGATGGAATGCCAGTTATTTAAAAAGAACAAAACAAAAAACATGCATAAACGTTAGGATTACGAGAATAAATATAAATATTGTATTTTTTATCTTTTACTTTTCATTTGTTTCATACATTGGGCTGTGGCCATGCTGGGGTACTGCCTTGAAGTGTTCAGCCAAACAAATCGACCAGTTCTTATTTTTACATAAGAACTTATTTGCAAAAGCCTGGCACTTGTTCTATTGGTCTTTTTTGCTGAACTGCCAACTTATGGGAATGTAAACAAATCAACACAAATTGTCAAATGGTGATATAGGACTAACACAAACACAAAAACATACACACATAAATAGATGGACACAGATGGGTTGAGGTTCACTACAGCTGTTTCAAACATGTTGAGTGGCTGTGTGGTAAGTAGCTTGCTTACCAACCACATGGTTCCGGGTTCAGTCCCACTGCGCGGCACCTTGGGCAAGTGTCTTCTACTATAGCCTCAGGTCAACCAAAGTCTTGGTAGACGGAAACTGAAAGAAGCTTGTCGTATATATATATATATATATATATATATGTATGTATGTGTGTGTCTATGTTTGCATGTCTGTGCTTGTCCCCACCACCACCATTGCTTGACAACCAATGCTGGTGTGTTTACGTCCCCGTAACCTAGCGGTTCGGCGAAAGCAACCAATAGACTAAGTACTAGGCTTCCAAAGAATAAGCTCTGGGGTCGATTTGCTCAACTAAAGGTGGTGCTCCAGCATGGCTGCAGTCAAATGACTGAAACGAGTAAAAGAAAGAATCAAACAATTACATAATGTAAAAAAAACAACTATTTTCTCAGAAAAAAACCCATTTTCTCAGGTGAATTAAGAGTCAAACTTGACATTTAGGATTTTTCACACAAATAGTACATAATGCGTATTGACCATTCCATCTTGGTTAGAACTGAGAGAGTATTTATAATAACTAATAAGAAATGGTGCAAGCAAATTATTTTACTACTGCAATTCATTGTCCTTTCAATTTACACTTGGTCTCCTGTTTACACTTTCATCTGATAGCCTCTGTCTGTGGATGAACTTAATTTACAGAAACAGGCACTTAATCATTTTGAAAACAAACCTGTTTGAGAGAGCACTTAGTCCTGTGATACAAGTATCTGGTTTTGAAAGTGGTCTAAATTAAAACTTTCCATCAAATTTTCATGTTAATTTATGGTCTAAACACCAGTTTAGCAGTTATAGTAATTTTCATAAATTCTTTAATTATTTTAGAAATTAACTGAAATTTATTTGCCAGAAATATGGTAACAAAATATAAAAGAAGAAAAAAATTCAACAAAAATTGAGAAATACACAAAATTATAAAAAATATTAATTAGCTATTAGTGACAAAAACAGCTTTTGAAACGAATATTAACTAACACACTCAACCGAACTTGGATGTGTTGTTTATAATGCTGTCAACGACCCTGAAAATCATTTTGTGTAGACGACAAATTGTGTAAAGAATCTAAATTCTATAAGGTGGCGAGCTGGCAGAAATGTTAGCACACCGGGTGAAATGCTTAGTGGTATTTCGTCTGCCATGATGTTCTGAGTTCAAATTCTGCCGAGGTCGACTTTGCCTTTCATCCTTTCAGGGTCGAGAAATTAAGTACCAGTTACACACTGGGGTCGATGTAATTGACTTAATCCCTTTGTCTGTCTTTGTTTGTTCCCTCTATGTTTAGCCCCTTGTGGGCAATAAATAAAATAAGAATCTAAATTCTATTATTGGTTGACGAAATTCTGTCAGTGCACCAGAAGATGACACTATGGTATTGTGCTGCAAATGCTTCTGTCACTAATAGCAAATTTACACACAGCCTGCCATCTTTCTGAAACACCTTTAGCTGTTTGACCAGTATCATTCCATATTGGTTTGGCTGATTCTCTGTCTGGCATTCAGCTTGGCAAGCTACCACTGATGATTCATGATATGGTGAAATCATATGATACGGTAGAGCCATTCAACAGTGTACTGATGGAATTTTGTCAACTGATAAGCTGATGGAAACTGTTATATATATATATAATACATATGTATATATATATATATATATATATATATATAACATTTTCCATCAGCTTATTGGAACACAATCCAGGAATCAAAACCACAATCTTACAATCATGAGTCCAACACCTTAACTACTAAGCCATGTGCCTTCACTTTAGAGGTGTTTGGCAAATATGGATTGGATAGAGCAAAGATGTGGTATGGGAAAACCCCAGAAAGAGTAATTGAGAACAACAAAAGACACTGTGGGATGTAATGATGCAATGTGATAATGAAATTGAACATTGAATGGGGGGAAGGAAACCCTGTTTAGCGAAGTCATAGATATTGCATGCCTTGGTGATGACAGAGTATTGGAAAGAGGAGAAGAAGGTCAGATATGATGAATCTGAAGTGAGAAATAAAACCACTGTGGTCATTGGAGAAGGGTCAGTGTTGCACTTGTTGGTGGCTTGGGTACTGTGAGTATCAAAGCTCACAAAGATGGAGAATCTGTAGAAAATAACATTGTTCAGAACTGCACAGATCCTCTGCAGAGTTCTTGAACTTTGAATGAAGAATATTACCACAGTCCACTGGCTGTGGACAGCCGGCATTGTAACGTTCTCCAGCAAAGTTGCTGTTTTAAACAATTAAGCTACTACTACTACTACTACTACTACTACTACTACTACTACTACTAATAATAATAATAATAATAACAACAATAGTAATAATAATAGTAGTAATAGTCAAGTAAATACAAGCATTTTGAAATAGAGATCTCAAAAATATGGCATCTAAGAACAAAAACTGTTCCTGGGATCATCTGCGCTTTGGAGATAATACCAAATGGTACTCTTAAACATCATGGCCAAATACCAGCAAACCCAAATGTATTAGAACTACAAAGAATAGTTCTTATGGGTGCTGTCCATATCCCAAGAAAACCATTATCAACCTGAAAATACCTGATTCTCCTAAAACTGTTTCAAAACTGAAATATTCGGCACAAGACCAGCAATTTTGAGGTGTGTGTGTGTGTGTGTGTGTGGGGGGGGGGTAAGTTGATTGCACCAACCCCAACACTGAGCTGGTACTTATTCTTATTTCTTTACTGCCAACAAGGGGCTAGACACAGAGGGGACAAACAAGGACAGACAAAGGGATTAAGTTGATTACATCGACCCCAGTGCGTAACTGGTACTTAATTCATCGACCTCGAAAGGATGAAAGGCAAAGTCGACCTTGATGGAATTTGAACTCAGAACGTAACAGCAGACGAAATACCACTAAGCATTTCGCCCGGCCTGCTAACGTTTCTGCCAGCTCACCACCTTAGCTGGTACTTATTCTGTCGATCCTGAAAGGATGAAAGGCAAAGTCAATACTGTCAGCATTTGAACCCAGAACATAGACGGATGAAATACTGCTAAGCATTTTGCCTGGCATGCTAATGTTTCTGCCAGCTCACCACCTTATTTCAAAACTGAAATATTACAAATTCAACAGAATCTTAGTTCTCCAGATTCTGGTCTCCTTCCCATACAATATATCATTGCTGATCATGAATAACACCGAGAGTAAAATGTCCAATTTGTTGACACTTGAGGTCTCTGTGGGAATCTTGGAACAACTTGCAGGCACAAGACATGAAATCTTTTTTAGCAAAAGGACTAGTCAATTACATCAACCCCCAGTGCTCAACTGGTACTTATTTCCTAGACCCTGAAAGGATAAAAGGTAAAATCAACCTTGGCAGAATTTGAACTCAGAATGTAAAGATGGAGGAAATGCCACTCAGTCTTCTGTCCAGGGTGCCAATGATTCTGGCAGCTTAATGATAATAATAATCCTTTCTACTATAGGGATAAGGCCTGAAATTTTGGGGTGGTGGTGGAGAGTCGATTACATCGACCCCAGTGCTCCACTACTACTTATTTTATTGAACCCAAAAGGATAAAAGCTAAAGCCACCCTTTGCAGAATTTGAACTCAGAATGTAAAGATAGATAAAAAGCTGCTAAGCATTTTGTCCAGCATGCTAACGACTGTGCCAGCTCACTGCCTTGATAACAATGAGGATAATAATGATGATGATCATAATGATGATGATGATGATGATGATGATGATGATGGCAATGATAATTTCTGATTTATGAGGTACAAGGCCAGCGATTTGGAAGGGAGGGGGGCTAGTGGATTACATTAACTTCAGTGCTTGACTGCCACTTTATTTTATGAGCCCCAAAGTGGGATAAAAGGCAAAAAAATTGACCTCAGCAGGACTTGAACTCAATTGTTTCTCACATAGGCACAAGGCTAGAAATTTGTGGGGAGAGAGAGTTATTTAATAAAACCAGCCCCTGTACTTTGATGGTACTTTATTGTATTGACCCCCCCCCCCCCCCACCCAAAAGGGTCTGAAAGCTAATGTTGACCTTGGAAGGATTCCAACTCCAAAACATAAAGGGCCATAACAACTGCTGTAAAAATATTGTCCAGCATTCTAATGATTCTGTCAAATCGGCTGTTTCAATGGTGATGATGATGATGATGATGATGATGATGATGAGGAGGATGATGATGATGATGGCAGTGGTGTTGTTGGTGGTGGTAGTGATGGTGAATGCCTCAAACTATAGGAATATGAACGCATTCCGACAACCGATAAAGTATTAATATAAACAGTTCTGTTCGATGAGTTTTTATTGCTGGCATTTATACGATATGGTTTCTGATACATATCGGTGATTGTAGTATGTGTGGAGGGAGAAACAGAAAGAGAGAGAGAGAGAGAGAGAGAGAGAGAGAGAGAGAGAGAGAGAGAGATGAAAGGAAAGAGAAAACGATAGGGGAGGGAGGGAGGGAGGGGGAGATGAAAGAAAGAGAGAAAGAGAGGAGGGAAGGAAAGTTGGAGGAAATGAAGGGGAGATAGTCAAAGAAAGGGTTCCAAAGAGTGCACCAACTGGCTAGGAATCTTTTAAATCAATGTTACACTGAATAAATATAAATGTATGCACAACTAAACATGATTGAAAAGCTGTTCCATGCACTGAGGTTTTGGGGTTTTTCTCCTTTTTTTTTGTACCCTGTTTTCATTTTGGCTTTTTTCTTTATTTTTTTCTTTTTTCCTTTTCTCCCACAAGTTATCACAACATTATTATAGAATGCCCGCCTTTGTTAAGAATGGTTTAAGATACAGTCGTTGATTCTGCTGTACACATGTGGAGGATGACGGATCGGAATATTCCTCCTGAACAAATGAAGAGTGGAACATTTAAGTGGCACTCGTGTACA
>NC_142945.1:38748840-38758840 GCF_046866305.1 Octopus bimaculoides | reverse complement strand
GTGTTATCTACATATTTATTAATTCATGAATGTAGGTATGTGTGTATGCATGTGTGTATGTGTGTGTGTATGTATGTATGTGTGTGTATGTATGTGTGTGTGTATGAATGTGTGTATGTATGTATGTATGTATGTGTGTGTATGTGTGTATGTATGTATCTATACATTCTTTCTTTTTCTCTCTCTCTATTTATCTATCTATCTAATTTATCCATCTATCTATCAATCTATTTATCTATGTCTGTCTGTCTGTCTATCCATCCCTCCCTACCTCCATCCATCTATCTATCCACCCATCTGTCTATCTGTCTGTCTGTCTGTCTGTCTGTCTGTCTGTCTGTCTATCCCTCCATCCATTCATCTATCTATCTATCTATCTCTCTATCTATCTATCTATCTATCTATCTATCTGTCTATCTATCTATCTATCTATCTATCTATCTATCTATCTATCTATCTAACCACCTGTGTGTCTATCATCAATTTATTGTGTTGTTTTGGGTGCAATGTTAAGCTCTGTACGTTTGGACATAACACAGAGGGTAATGACCTTTACCAAGGTACACAGGAGAGAGAGAGAGAGATGATAACTGATGGAAAGAAATGGAGATCAATGGAGAAGATGGTAGGGTGGTGGGGCATACGAAGAAAGGGGTATAAATCGGGGAAGGATGAGTTCTACCTGGCTTGCTTGCTCCAGAAAAATTACATCAATATGATGTAAAAGAAAGTATTTTCCGACGCTTCGATGCTTCAGCTTCTTACAATTCAAAGGGTTATGAAAGTGACAGCAGTGAATGATGTGTAGCAATAATAACTTGACCCTACCAAAGTATAAAGTCCTAAGTCTGATGTCCTACTCACCTAATTACATTGCTGTACAACTAAAATATTAAAAGATAAGAAAAGAAAACAAATATCCCGAAGAAACATGAAATATAAACCCAAAGAAAAATGTGTTACACTTATCCAGTATTTATTATGTGTGGTGTTTTTATATTTTCTTTTTGGCATTGGTTTGTCATCATCAAAGAGAGAATTTTATGTCAGTAATTCAGTTTGTCTGCTAAAAGTATTTCCATTGAATAAACACAGCAGAAATGATTATCTGCTTGACCTCGTTCAACTCCATTTTGTTGCTGATGGAAAATTGGTAAAACATAAAGAGTCAGTTTGGAGTTTGATTGCTGGCATTCATCCAAAAATATGGTTTCTTTCCTTATCTAGAACAATCGGTGGCCAACACAATAAAACAGTAAGGGAAAAAAAAAAAAATGAGGTGGTGGTGGTGGTGGTGGGGTTTCTTTAGTGGGGTGGGGGTGGGGAAACTGTGCAATACATCAATCAACCCCCTACATCAGCAGGAAGAATATCTAGAATGTATTTTGAATGAGATTCTGTGGTTAAGAGGCCTAATAATTTAGAGGTCACGGCTTCTGGACAATTGACCACATGCTCATAAATTGAAATATATTGCAGCCATTGTGTTTGTTGTACCACTGAGCAAAGCACATAACTCTTTGGTCAGGAGGTCTCGGGGTGGGGGTGGGGTGGGGGTGGGGTGGAGTGTAGGGAGGTGTAGGGGTGTGGGGGAGCAGGGGTGTAGAGGGAGAGGGGAAATGCTGTTTGTTTGTGGTTGTTGTTGTTGTTGTTTAACTCCAAGCCAGCCTTTAGCCAGCAGATCGGTGATTAAAGGTATTTTGTCTATGACTACCCACCTTTTTTCATAGACAGCGTATCTAGGATTCATCACCATCGTCATTGTTATCCATCGTCGTCATCATCATCATCATCATCACCAATGCCGTCATTGTCATCATCGTTGTCATCATAATCATCGTCTTTATTGTCATCATCATTATCATTATTACTACTGTCATCATCATCATCACCATCTCCATCAATTATAGACATCATCATCATTGACATGATGATGATGATGATCATCATCATCATCACCACTACTGTCATCATCATCATCATCACCACTGCTGTCATCATTATCGTCATCATCGTCATCATCGTTTTTGTCATCATCATTGTTGTTGTCATCGTCATCATTGTTTTCATTTTTGTTGCCATTGTTGTCGTCATCGTCATCGTCGTCATCATCATCATCATTTTCATCTCTACTGCCATCATTATCATCACCATAAGCTTCTTAATAATTATATTAATAATAATTCTTTCAAATTTTGACGCAAGGCCAGCAGTTTTTTATGGGAGGAGACGAGTTGATTACATCAACCCCTGTACTCAAATGGTACTTATTTTACCAACCCAGATGCAATGAAACACAAAGAGAACCTTGGCGGAATTTGAACTCAAAACATAAGCAAGGTAGAAGAAATACTGTAAGGTATCTTGTCCAACACACTAATGATTCTGCCAGTTGCTGCCTTAATAATAATAATAATAATAATAATAATAATAATAATAATAATAATAATAATAGTAATAATAATGATAATAGTAATAATAATAATAATGATAATAATAATAGTAATAATAATAACAACAATAATAATAATAATAATAATAATAATAATAATAATAATAATAATAATAATGATAATGATGATGATGATGATGATGATGATGATGATGATGATGATGATGATGATGGTGATGATGATAATAATGATAATCATAATATTAATAATAATAATAATAATAATAATAATAATGATAATGATAATGATGATGATGATGATGATGATGGTGATGATGATAATAATAATAATAATAATAATAATGATTGCCTGAAATTGGCACAACATGAATACAAAAGACACAATGACAATGTGGCAAAAATGATCCATTGAGAGCTCTGTGGAAATCACGGCCTACAAAGAGCAAAGATGTGGTATGAGAAAACTCCAGAAGGAGTCACCAAAAATGTGAATTGCAAAATTCTGTGGGATGCAATAATTCAGTGGAATCACTTGACCAGACATTGGAAACAGGACAATGGTGTGGTGAATAAAAAAGAAAGAACATGCATGATTATTGATATAGCAAGTTCCGATGACAACAAGATCAATGTGAAAGAAGAAGAAAAAATAAACAACTATGATGATTTGAAGTGGGAAATTTGAAGCCAGTGGTCAATGAAAAGGGTAGACGTGATACCAATAGTAATTGGTGCACTTGGAAGTATCACTACTCAGCTATCAACACGGCTGAAAAAGATTGGTGCAAATGTGAAAGTAGTACACCTACAAAAATTAGCATTGCTTGGAACTACAAGAATTCTTCTCAGGGTTCTTGAAGCATGACCAGTAAACAAGTGTCACCTTAGTCTGCTGGCTGTGGACAGCTGACACTTTCCTAGCGAAATTAGCAAAATGTGGAACCTGAAGACTAAAACAATACCTATTGTCATAGGTGCCCTGGGAATGACAGCGAAATGGGCTGATTACTACCTAGCTCAGATACCAGGAAACCCCAAAATGACTGAAGTTCAAAAGATAATGCTCATGGGAACTGCCCATATCCTACGTAAAATACTGTCTATGTGATCTCAAATTTTAAAACAAACACATAATTTTCTTATGGGTTCTTAAACATTCACTTGAACAAAACTGTACAAATCCAAATATATGGTACCCTAGGCATAACACCTACATGAACTTCTAACTTGTTGTCTCTTGAGGTATCTGGGTGAGACTTGGATCCAACTTGTACAAATGCAAAACAAAAGTCAAACATAAAATAATAATAATAATAAAGATGATGATGATGATGATGATGATGATGATGATAATCTTTCAGTCATATTCTTGTAGCTCACCGCTCAGCCATTTCTGATAGAGAGTGAGAAGTAGGGGAAGAGAGAGTGAGAGAAATTGTCATGCCTTCGTTGGTGGATGTTTATGTGGTTGCTCTTCATGGAAGCAGTGTTTGAGTGGCACTTGTTTGGTTTTGGTCGCGGATGGATAAAACATGTGTGTGGAGGATTAAGAAGACATGAAAGAAGTGTTGTAAGGTGAGGCTTAGCATCAGACAAAGTATTTAAGTAGAGAAGAAAGAATATGGGAAACACAACTGAGCCTTGTAGTATGTCAAGTTCAGTAGAAGAAGATACATTACGCATACTATTACTCCTCCTTTTTTTAATTGTAAAATCTTTGATCAGTTCCTCAAAATTAATTTTATATTACAAATCAGCTTCTATACTTAGTAGAGAAAAGTTATCCTGAATATAGGTTTCAAATTTTGGCACAATTCCAGCAATTTCAGCAGAGTGGGCAGGTCCATTACATTGAGCCCAGGGTTCAACTGGTACTTATTTTATTGATCCTGAAAGGCAAGGTGGAGCTCGATGGAATTTGAACTCAGAATGTACAGATGGATGAAATGTCACTAAGCGCTTTGCCTGGCATGCTAGCAATTCTGCCAGCCCACTGCCTTATGGCATCCTGAATATAATTTTAGCAAGTTTAAAGTGATTTCTTTTGTGCCACGAACCATTTATCATTTCTGTGGTGCCCCATCCTCTCCTTGATGCCCCAAGCATGTTTATTTTGCTTCAAGCTCAACAATATTGTTTTCATCAAAATTCTCAAGAATGAAAGGCCAATGGTTTGTAATGCTAGAGAGTAAATTTTAAATACTCCTGACTCCAAGTTAACCATACTGATGCTTACTGAATCGGAAGAAAGGCTTGTAGTGGGAATATTCAGCAATTACCCGATGTCACAGTTTGTTTGAATATTGCTCACGTGATCAACAAAATTTGACCAATCACTGTTTGTATGGGTTAGGCTCTAGCAATAATTTCGTTTTTTTGTGTGCTTCCTTCTGAGCCTATCAACCAGTATAAATTTGACATGCCATGACTACTAGACAGAAAGCTTTGGGATGCAGCAGAGAGAGAGAGAGAGAGAGTATTGATAGACACTATTGGAGTTGGCCAACAGAGACAGCAGCTGACAACACAAAGGCAATGAACAGTCAGAAGACGAATGACATTAAAGGTTTGCAGCCGGCAAGCAACTAACAACCATACTTAAGGTGAGGAAGAATGTGACTATTAGTAATGAGATAAGTGTGGTTTACCATTCTTGGGAATGGATTCACTGTCATAGATTGTGAAAGATCTCTATGGAGGGAGAAAGTTTAAGGAGCTTGGAGAGAAAAGAATTTTGCTCTTGAAGGGAGTGGAATGGTCTATTAACTCCAGGCTCATTGTTAAATTAACGTGGCGAAGGATATAGAATTAGCAGTATTTGAGCTGGATAAAGATTCTTAGCAGCATTTCTTCTGTTCTTTTTTTTACATTCTGAGTTCAAGTTCTGCTGAGGTCAACTTCACCTTTTAGCCTTTAGAGGTTGACAAAATATATACCAATTTAGCCCTGGGGGTCAATGTAATCGACTGACATGTCTACCTTAAAAATTGTTGACCTTGTACTAAAATTAGAAACAATCATTTGAGTTAGCAGAGTTACTAGAGGAATGGATAAAATGCTTTGCAGCATTTCTTCTGACAAGCTGACATCACCCACCTCCACAGCCTTCCATCCTATTCTTCTGATGCAGTTCCTTATGTCCACATCATCCCCTTCACATCTCCTCTCCCCAACCTTCTTTTGATTAAATCATTTCTTTGTGGTTTGCGTCTTGCTTCTATAAACATCTTAATACAAGTAAACCTCTGAAACCTTATTTTTTTCTTTTTATTCCGAGTTCAAATCCTATCAGCTTTGCCTTTCATCCTGTTAGGATCAATAATATAAAGTATGAATCTAGTCCTGGCATTGAGGGTATTGATTACCCCACTCCACTCAAAACTGCTTGTGTTGTGTTTAAATTAAAAGCCATTATTTTTGTGTAGTTTAAGACAGTGGAATGGCAGAATCATTAATGTGTCTGAGAAAATGCCTTGTGGTATTTGTTCTGGGCATTTAGGTTCTAAGTTCAAATCTCTCAGAAGCCAACTTTACTTTTCATCCATCCAGGGTCAATAAAATAAGGTAGCCGTTATATACTGGAATCAATATAAACAACAGTTCTTCAAAATTTCTAGCTTTTTGTATTTGTTAGGAATTGTTTTTATGTGTCTATTGAAAATTTTGCAAGTTCCTCAATGTGGTACCATGGACAAGTGTCTTCTACTATAGCTCCAGGCAGACCAGTGCCTTGTGAGTGAATTTGGTTGACAGAAACTGTGTGGAAGCTCCTCATATATACATATATATAATACACACACACACACATGCACACACACACACACACACACACACATGCACACGCACACACACACACACATACCTTTTATCTTTTACTTGTTTTGGTCATTAGACTGTGGCCATGCTGGGGCACTGACTTGAAGAGGTTTTTGTCAAACAAATCACGCTCAGTACTTATTATTTCTTTTAAAGCCTGGTACTTATTCAATCAGTCTCTTTTGCTGAACTGCTAAATTATAAGGATGTAAACATACCAACACCAGTTGCCAAGTGATGGTGGAGGACAAACACAGACACAAAGACACGCATATGTGCCCCCCCCCCACGTACACACACATGCGTGCGCACACTCACACACACATGTACATATATGACAGTCTTCTTTCAGTTTCCATCTATCAAATCTACTCACAAGGCTTTGGTCAGCCCGAGGTTATAATAGAAGACACTTGCTCAAGGTGCCATGCCGTGGAACTGAACCCAAAACCACAGACCCACAGCTGCACCTGTGATAATAATTCCTCTCCAAAATATAATCCATCAAGGAAGCTGCACTCCTACTGGCACAATCATGTGAGAAAAGACTTTATATTTCATTTTTAAAATGTGGGTGGTTAAACTAAAAAAAAAAATAAATAAATAAACATATAGGTGCAGGAGTGGCTGTGTGGTAAGTAGCTTGCTTACCAACCACATGGTTCTGGGTTCAGTCCCACTGAGTGGTACCTTGGGCAAGTGTCTTCTACTATAGCGTTGGGCTGACCAAAGCCTTGTGAGTGGATTTGGTAGACGGAAACTGAAAGAAGCTTGTCGTATATATGTATATATATATATATATATATATATATATATATGTATGTGTGTGTATATGTTTGTGTGTCTGTGTTTGTACCCCCAACTTCGCTTGACAACTGATGCTGGTGTGTTTACGTCCCCGTAACTTAGCAGTTCGGCAAAAAGAGATCGATAGAATAAGTACTAGGTTTACAAAGAATAAGTCCTGGGGTCGATTTGCTTGACTAAAAGTGGTGCCCCAGCATGGCCACAGTCAAATGACTGAAACAAGTAAAAGAGTAAACAAATAAAGTAATGGTTAATTTCTGCAGATTTTGGATTAATTGCAGAAATTTATAGAAGCACAATCAATTACAATTCCAGTTCTAGAAAGATAAGGAAGATATTAAACAGTTCCACCTCATACTTTTACAGTTCTATGAAAAGGTCAATATTTCCATTTCTCTTTTATAGTTCAGGATTATGTCATATCAGCATTTCCACTTCTCCACTTTACCGTTCCAGCAATAGATCAATATTTCCACTTTACTTTACTTTTAGAACTCGGGAAGATGTCTGTATTTCCAATTTCCCACTTACAGTTCTAGCAATAAATCAATATTCACCCCCTACCACTCCCACACCTCCCACACCTACTTAACTGTAGAGTTCCAGGAACAGACTGACATTTTTAGTCACCTACCCAAACCCCCCATCCCCACCAGCTTATATAATTCTTGAACCAGACCGTTTCCACTTCTTCACTTTGTATTTTCATGAACCGATCGACAGAAACTTTTGGAATCAACTTCTGTTAGTTTATCTCTTTTATCAGAGACAGACTTCAACAATTACTTAATTGGACAGGCTTTTAACAAGCCCACGTCATCCATTCCACATCTCTCTGTCTGTCCTCTGATGGAATTCTCAAACAAGTCCACATTATCTTCTCTACATCCATCCATCTCCTCTGATGGAATCCCTAAGCAAACCAACATCATCCATCTCCACAGCCCACCATCTCCTTCTCAGATACACAATTCCTTATGTCCACATCGTCCCCTTCACAGCTCCTCTCTCCAACCTTTTCCTAATAGAATCATTTCCTTGTGGTCTGTGTCTTGCTTCTGTAAACATCATTATACAAATAAATTTCTGACTGAGACCTCGTTATTATTTTCTTCTTATTCTGATGACAGCAAAAATAATTATGGATTCAAAATTTGGCTCAAGGCCAATAATTTTATGGGAGGAGACAAGTCAATTACATTGACCCCAGTTCTGAAATGGTAATTATTTTATCAACCCCAAAAGGATGAAAAACAAAGTTAACCTTGGCAGAATTTAAACTCAGAACAATAAACCGGATGAAATGCTGCGAAGCATTTTGCCCAGCATGCTAACAGTTCTGCCAGCTCAACCTCTTCTGCATACAAAATGATGGCTTCAGATTTTGGTACACACCAATAATTTTGTGGGCGGAGATAAGTCAATTCCATTGACCTCAGTACTGAAATTGTTCTTATTTTATTGACCCCCAAAAGGGTGAAAGGCAAAGCTGACATCACTGGAATTTAAACTCAGATTTTGGCACAAGGCCAGTAATCTTGTGGGAAGGAACAAGTCGATTACATTGCCCCCAGTTTTGAAATGGTACTTATTTTATCGAACCCGAAAAAACGAAAAGCAAAGTCAACCTTGGCGGAACTTAGACTCAGAACAATAAACTGGATGAAATGCTGTGAAGCATTTTGCCAGACATTCTAAAGATTCAACCAGCTCATTGCCTTCTGAGTACAGAATAATGATTCCAAATTTTGACACAATACCAGTAATTTTGTGGGAGGGGATAAGTCAAATTACATTGATCCCCAGTACTGAAATGGTTCTTATTCTTTTCTGCTCTAGGCACAAGGCCTGAAATTTTTGGGCAGGGGGCCAGTTGATTAAATTGACCCAAGTACACAACCAGCTCTCAATTAATCGACCCTGAAAGGATGAAAGGCAAAGTTGACCTCGGCGGAATTTGAACTCAGAACATAAAGACAGACGATATACTGCTAAGCATTTTGCCCAGCGTGCTGCCTTAAAACAATATTCTTTTCTACTTCAGGCATAAGGCCTGAAATTTTTGGAGCGGGGACCAGTTGATTGGATCAACCCCAGTACACAACTAGTTCTTAATTTATCAACCCCAAAAGGATGAAAGGCAAAGTCGACCTCAGCAGAATTTGAACTCAGAATGTAAAGGCAGATGAAATACTGCTCAGCATTTCACTTGGGGTGCTAACAGTTCTGCCAGCTGGCTGCCTTTGAAATGACTCTTATTGACTCCGAAAGAGTGAAAGGCAAAGTAGACGTCAGCAGAACACAATGCCAGATGAAATGCTGCCAAACATGTGGCCCAGTGTGCTCATCACCTTCTGTCAACTCATCCCCTTCTGCATACTAAATAATGGCTTCGAATTTTGGTGCAAGGCCAACAATTTTGAGGGAGGGGATAAATTGATTACATCGACCTCATTACTGAACTGGTTCTTATTTTATTGACCCCCCAAAAGGACAAAGTTGACATTGGCAGAATTTGAACTCAGATTTTGGTGCAAAGCCAGTAATTTTGTGGGATGGTTTAAGCTGATTACATTGGCCCAGCACTGAAATGGTAATTATTTTATGAAATCTGAAAAGATTGAAAACAAAGTCGACCTCAACAGAATTGTCGACCTTTTCATCTTATGTAACCAAACCAGGAGCACATTATTCAGTTTTTAAAATCTTTTTTGTATTTGGTTCAGTCATTGGACAGTGGCCCTGCTGGGGCACCACTTGGTAAATCAAACCCTGGATTTATGGTTTTTAAGCCTGATATTTATTCTATTGGTCTCTTTTACTGAGATGCTCATTTATGGGGATGTAAACAAACCAACAGTGATTGTTAAGCAGTGATAGGAGGACAAACGCAAACACACGTACTCTCTCTCACACGCATACACACACACATACATGCAGATACGCGCACATTCACACACACGC
>NC_142945.1:38736340-38743840 GCF_046866305.1 Octopus bimaculoides | reverse complement strand
TATGAACAGGATTGATCGAGATGGTACGAGTAAATTAATCTGCTCTGGTGGTTAAGAAGCTCACTTTGCAACCATGTGGTTTTGGGTTCAATCTTAATGCATGTTAGCAGACCAACCAATGCCCTGAAAACAAATATGTCAAACGGAAACTGGGTGAATGCCTATCGTATTGGGTTGGCAACTAAGTTCCTGCAGTCTTCTAAAATTTGGGAATTTATTGCGTTTTTAAATTTTGGAATCTATTTTTTTGAGAATTCTATTTTTGAATCATTTTGGAATCTGTTTTGCTTTTTTTTTCTATTTAATTTTAGTTAATTTTTGTTTATTTTCAGATCATTAAAATGGAATGTCAAGTTAAGAAAAACGTGCATTTTCGACACCTCCCTCTTTTTGCTTTTAATCAAGATTCTAAGGCCGCAAAAGCTGCTCGCGACATTTGTGCTGTGTATGGAGAGAGTGCCATAGCTGAAAGAACCGCTCGTGACTGGAATGCTAAGTTCAAAATTGGAAATTTTGACCTCAAAGACGCACCTCGTTCTGGCCGTCTACTTGAGCTCGATGAAGAGTGATTAAACCAACTTTTGCACAAAAATTCTCATCAAATAACAAGGGAGCTGGCAGAGAAAATGGAATACTCCCACACTGCTATAGAGAAGCATCTTCACTCGATGGGAAAGGTTCAGAAGTATGGAGCATGGGTTCCACATGCTTTAAGTGACAACAACAAAAATCAACGAGCCACAATCTCCGCTGGTTTGCTTGCTCATCACCGCTCAACTCATAGACACAAACAATGATTTCTTTACCGAATTGTTACTGGCGACGAAAAATGGTGCCTGTATGAAGCATCGTAAGGAATGGCTTAGCCCTAGTAAACAAGCGATACCATGCGTGAAACAAGATATTCATCCGCGTAAAACAATGTTGTGCATATGGTGGGACTGAGAAGTGATTATCCATTATGGAACCAAACGGTCAATGCGGAACTCTATGTTCAAAAGATGGAACGACTCAACACGGCTATTCAAGAAAAAAGACCTAATCGTCAGCATAGAGTTCTTCTGCTGCACAACAACGTCTGCCCTCATATCGCCAATATGACCAAGGAAGCCATTCAAACGCATGGCTGGGAAGTGCTTCCACACCCGCCGTACTCTCCTGATTGGGCACCGACGGATTTCCTCCTCTTTCGATCTCTTTCAAATGCTATGCGTGGAATTTTGTTCAATACTGATGCAGAATTGAGAGCTTGGTTGGATCAATTTTTCGAGTCGAAATCGGGTGATTTCTACCAGCGAGGTATTGAAAATCTTGTTGAACATTGGGAAGAAGTTGTAAACAACAAGGATAAATACATTATTGATTAATTATTTATTTTTTATTAAACCTTTTAAAAAATTTAAATTTAAAAAAACAGTGGGAACTTAGTTGCCAACCCAAAAACTATATACATACATATATATATATATATATATGTATATATATATATATATATATATATATATCATCATCATCATTTAACGTCTTTTTTCTATGCTGGCAAGGGTTGGACTGTTTGGCAGAAGCTGACCAGGTGAAGGTCTGTTCAGGGTCCGTCTGTTTTGGCATGGTTTCTACAGGAGAGTGTAGTGGGTGCTTTTCCACAGCACTGGCACTGGTGCTTTTTACATGGCACCAGCACCCATGAGCCCACAAGATTAGAGATGCTTAACAGGCAAGGGTTGCAGGGGATGAACCTGTATGCAAGGACAACCATATTTTTACTTAGCTTGATGTGTCCTTTCAAGCACAGCAAACCGCCAGGATTCTTGGTCCCCTGTCATCCCCTTTGTGTGTCCCAATTTCTGGAGAGCCTTTCACACCACTTTGCCCATTGAACACACATACGCAAGGCACATGCTTTGCTTGTTTGCTGGTGGGCTGCAATTTGATGCGGTAGAGAATGTCTCTCTTGAAAGCCCTGATTGTTACCCAACACTTTGGGAGAGTCATCTCCAGCATGTTAAATCGCAGCCTACTGGTGAACAAGCACAGCAGATACATTGTGCATGTGCATTCAATAATGTCTGCAACACTAGCACTGTTTCTAATTCATACTTGAATATATATATATATATATATATATATATATATATTTATTTACATAAGGGCATTACTATACAATAATTCTTCACGCTATGAGGGACTCTAAGGTCAGACTACCATATATATATATATATATATATATATATATATATATATATATATATATATATATATACATATATATATATATATATATATATATATATATATATATATATACCGAAGTAAACACATAAATGTGAAACAAGGCAGGAAAAATAATACTCGGATACCGGAGGTAGAGTGATATGCTTTATTATTATTTAAGCTGCAAAAACACCACAAAAACATTACAAAAAAACTGTTGTTAAGACGTTCCTTGATGACTTTGGATCTCTGAAATGAAAGGACACAATATTGAGATGCATGAAGAAAAAATTGTATTACAAACACATCTAACACACACCAGCTTGATAAAAATATTTGTTAAAATATTAATGAATATAAACATTATGGGAGTGATCTATCAATTTTTTAATGGTACATAAGTGATATGCAGAAAGAAAGACAGACAAACAGATAGATAGATGGATGGATAGATAGATGGATGGATAGATGGATAGATAGATAGGTAGATAGATAGGTAAATAGACAGGTAGATAGATAGTTAGACAGACAATTAGATAGATATATATATATAGATAGATAAAGAGATAGGTTAGTAAGTTGATAGATAGATAGATAGATAGATAGATAGATAGATAGATAGATAGATAAAGGTGCTGGCATGGCAGTGTGGTTAAGAACCATGTGGTCTTGGGTTCAGTTCCTTGCACAAATACCTTCTACTATAGCTCTCAGGCCAACCAGTGCCTTCTGAGTGAATTTGATAGGTAAGCTGAATCTGTATGGAAGCCTATTTTGTATACACACATACATACATACACACACACACACACACACACACACACACACACACACACACACACACACACACACACACACACACACACACACACACACACACACACACACACACGTGTGTTTGTGTGTGTGTAAATTCATGTCTTTGCTTGTTCCTCTCCCTCCATGTTTGACAGCCAGTGTTGGTTTGTTTAGATCCCTGTAACTTAATGATATAGCAAAAGACACCTATAGGATAAGTACCAAACTTAAAATAAGTACCGGGGTGACTTGTTTGGTGGTGCCACAGCTTGGCTGCAGTCCAATGACTGAAGCAAATAAAAATTAGATGATGATGATGATGATGATGATGATGATTCTACCAATAAAGAATATGGAATAATCTTTATTGACCTTTCTCACAAAGATACCTTCTGAAAATTTGGTGTCTTCCCATTCAAGTGAGATCCCTAAACTTTTGTTATTTTTTAGACATTTTATTTCTTCTTCACACAGCCTACACACAGAAAAATGGCAGCAAAAATTCCCAGCCACGCTCCCTCCCAGGGGAAAATTGGCAAAGGACAAAACAACATGTTTGACAAGCAGAAAACAAACAAACAAAAAGGAAAAGCAATTTCATTCCACAGCAAAGTATTAGTAATGAACACAAACAAACAAAAACAAAAAAAAAAAAAGGAAACAATATTTCAACAGCTGAAAATGACAGTTTGATTACATTGGGTGGGAATGCTGTCAACAACAACAACAACAATATTGATACATATATAAATTCTTTACCCAATAGAAACATTTCTGTTAATTTGCTTGCATTGTAAATGGCATAGAATATTTGAATATGAACCTTCATCTGGAGAAAGAGTTGACATGGGATAGATGCATTATAAAGAACAGTACCTCTCTACCTGACGACTACATACAACAAAGGAAAAATGTCTATCTCTGTCTCCTCAGAAATAGAAGAATTACAAGAAGCCCTGTTAGAGGAGTGGAGAAAAATCATCTTGGGTGAAGGAGAACCTGCAGAACTGTCTATATCGATTTTGAACTTGAAAACACACTACTAAAACAGGTAGAGGTAGTGAGACACACACTCTATCATATTGGCAATGATGTTGGCTCCTATTTCTTTGTCATATTTGTATTATAGCATGGGAGAATGGCCAGTAGCAGAGGTGCTAATGGCTGTCAGGTGGCAAAGAGGTGTCAAAGTGGGCATACAAATCTCAATGATCCTCAGAAACTATTGGAGTTGTGCTCCATTGTAGATGCAGAACTGAAAGACACAAGACTTATAGGGGATATATAAGTGGTTGAGCGTCCATCATTGATGAGACCAAGGAAGGTTGAAATCATGAGATCTGGTGTTCTTGGTGCTGGAGATGGTGGGGATTTATGTCCCCACTAGCCAAAAGCCATTAAGAGAGTTTCTCTCATGGTATCTACCACAGTATAGTTTGTTCTGGCAGAACATTCATGTTTAAGTTGGGGATAAATATTGATTTCAGAATTTGGTACAAGGCCAGCAATTTTGAGGAAGTGTAGGTCAATTAGATCAATCCCAGTGCTCGACTGGTCCTTATTTTTATTGATCCCGAAAGAATGAAAGGTAAAGTCAACCTCAGTCGAATTTGAACTTAGAACATGAAAATGGATGAAATAGCATTAAGTATTTTACCCAGCATGCTAATGGTTCTGTTAGCTCACCACCTAGTGGGGATAAATATTATCTTATAAGGGTTATAGTTCAGGATAAAAAGCTTAGTTGTTATACTTGTAGAAGTAAGGGTCATTTTGAAGGGATTTATCTTGAAAAACTGGGAAAGATAAAAAGAAAACAAAGTTGGTAGAGAGCATTAGATACAGCAAAAGAAGTAGCTGACCTCAGTCTCCAGTCACAGCTCTGGAAATGATGGAGAAAATCACTTTGTCCCTTCAGTACCTGAAGCTGATCCTGGCCTTGTGCCGAAATTTTGAAACAATCATGATTGTCATCATCATCATATCAACAGCATCTTAGTTGTCATCATTGTCGTCATCATTGTCATTGTTGCTGTTATTGTCATCATAGTCATCATCATTTATTGGTCAAAGCTTTAGAGCTGTGGATGCATTATGAGTTCAAATCCTGTCAAGTTAAATTTTACCTTCCATTTTTTTTTTCAGGGTCAAGCATTACTCAAGTGCTGGAGATTGATGGTTGATGGTGTTGACTGTTCTTGTGTCTCATTCAAAAGCAATTAAGGCAGCAAGCTGGAAAAAAATGAAAGCAACACAAAGAAAAAAAAAAATACCTTGGCATATTTGTTCTGGCTCTTTACAATCTGAGTTCATTAAAAGGATGTACTAAATATCCAACAAAAGCCATAAAAATGGTCAGTTCTCTTGCTGTGTATTGCTAGATGGTGACAGGCTATGTTGGGATCAGGGGTCAGGGGTCAGGGTCAGGACGCTACACTCACAATTGCGAACTCCTAGGGCCGGTAGTGACTCAGTTTCCATGGTGTGTGAGTGACTGAGATCACAATGCCCCAGGGATGGGATGCTAGACTGTAAGCACGGTTATGGTTATTCGTTAATAGCTGAGTGGATGGAAGCAATGTGGAGTGGAGTGTTTTGCTCAAGAATGCAATGCAATGCAATGCTCAGTCCTGAAATCAAAACCACAAACATGCAATTGTGAGAGGAATGCCCTGACTCTGACCTCTACACGATGATGACAGTGAAGACTATGAAAGACTATGATGATGATGATGATGATGATGATTATAACGATGACAACAGTGATAATGATGATGATGATGATTATAGTGATGACAAGCATAACAATGAAGACAATAATGACAATAGTGAGGATGATGATGATGATGATGATGATGATGATGATGATGATGATGATGATGATGATACCTAGGATGATGGCAATGGTGATGGTGGTGTTGATTGCGATGATGATAACAATGAAGACGAGGATGATGACAATGATGTTGATGATGGTGATAATGATGATGGTGGTAATGATGATGATGATGATGTTGACTATAATGATGATGACAACAATGACAGTGATGAGGATAATGATGACCATGATGACAACGAAGCTGATGATGACAACGAAGCTGATGATGACAATGAAGCTGATGATGACAACGAAGCTGATGATGACAATGAAGACAAGAATGATGGCAATGATGGTTATGATGATGATTATGATGATAACATTCATGATATTGATGATAACAGCAGTGATGACGATGATGATGATGCTAATGTTGAAGACAATACTCTGAATATATAATTGTGTTAGCGATCTGGGTTTATCTAACGCTATCCAATGTTGTATTCAGGATAGAGAAACAGGGTAATTTGAATACATTTATGCAGGCAGCGTAATTATATACAGAAACAGGGCATTACAAAATAAATGCCATATATTTAAACGACTGTGTGTCTTTCCATAGTTAGATTATTTACGGTTTAGAAAATGAGATCTAGATCGAAATAATATAAAAAAAAAAAACTGTATCGGAAGCACAACAAGTCCGGATATATGCATTTAAATTGGTAATCGCGAAAGAAAGGATTCAAGCAGCACCTGGAGGGAGGTGTTTCCATCTGTGTGTGTTTTGCCATGTCATGGTGACACCTAGAAGCTAATCCATCATCACTTTGTCACTATGGCACTTATCCAAATAATAACACCTTCACTTAGACCTTAATCCTCATATACTCATAAAGAAAGTGAGTTACTTCCAATATCGAGTGTTTAGTATCAGTGGAACAATGAAATTTCCTCCCATTAAGCTATTTGTATTCTTTGTTTTAATGCAAATGTTAAGTGTTTCTTACATCTCGCTTCAATTATCTAGATTGCTTTTCAGCTTTCAGAAATTGCATTCTGGGATTTGTTAGAATGACATTTCTATCTCATTCAAATAGGAGAGGTTATATCATTAGGCTTTTACTAAATCATTGTGTTATTCACGTTGTTGTTGTTGTTGTTGTTTTAATGTTGTTACATGTGGCGTGGGCTGGTGTCGGTGGCGTTGATGATCATGCTAGTAGCGAAGTGAAATGAGCTCTCGGTTCGGTTTGACTTAACTCCAACTCTCTTAGCAGCTACGTAATTAATTAAGAGAAGAATTAATCCTGAACTAAATAATGAATAATACTGGTATACACACATCCAATTGTACACTCACTCTCTCACACACAGGTGCATGCATGTATGTATGCACACACACACATGCATACACACACATATATTCTGGTGATGTCATATATATATATATATATATATATATATATATATATATATATATATATATATATATATATATATATATATATATATATATATATATATATTTAAATATATAATAATAATAATAATGATAATAATAATAATAATGATAGTAATAATAATAATAATATTGGCACTCAGTCAGTTGTGATGACAAGGGTTCCAGTTGATCTGATCAATGGAACAGCCTGCTCCTGAAATTAACGTAC
>NC_142945.1:38731598-38735840 GCF_046866305.1 Octopus bimaculoides | reverse complement strand
GTTTTTGCCTTCTTTTTTTTTTATTCACTTTATATTTCCCTATAAACCTTTATTTTCCTATAAATTATCAATCTTCTGTTTCCTTCTTCTTTTTTTTACTGTTTGCTTCTTTTGTTTGTTTTTCTCTAACTATTTACTTTTTTTTTATCATTCATCTTCTCTAGATGAACCCACCCTATCCCCACCTTCACCAGCACCAGCACCAGCAGCAGCAACAACACCATCAACAATGGCTACAAAGTTGTATCTTGTGAAAATACCGGATAAACCAACTGGAAATATTTTATTTTGTCTCCCTTACATCCATACATTTGTATATATACTCCAAACTAGATCTGTATATGATTTCTACCTTATATCTATCTATCTATCTATCTATCTATCTATCTATCTATCTATCTATCTATATGTGTGCGTGTATGTATATATATATATATATCATCATCATCATCATCATCGTTTAACGTCCGCTTTCCATGCTAGCATGGGTTATATATATATATATATATATATATATATATATATGTATATATATGTACATATATATATATATATATATATATATATATATATATATATATACATACATGTATATATATATATATATATATATATATATATATATAATATATGTATGTATGTATGTGTATATACATATATGCATACATACATAAACACACACACACACACACACACATTTATATATATATATATTCTTAGCCCCATTTTCCTTTGGAAACTTCTGCCAAACCTCGAGGCTACATTCATCATTCTTCACGCTCTGAAGACAAGAGAATGGAGCCAAGACAGAGAGGCCAACTAGAAAATTCTACATCTAATTCTTTGTCCATCTCTTTAATCTGTTACTAACTGTTTTATTATGACATCAACTTAGATTTACCAATCCACACATTGGCTCTGAAATTCACTCAGGTTTGTATTTATTTGGCTGTCAGCCTTACAAAGCTAACTCAATCTCTAAAGACTACATTACTCTCTCTCTCTCTCTCTCTCACTGATTATCTATCTATCTATCTATCTATCTATCTATCTATCTGTCTGTCTGTCTGTCTGTCTGTTTGTCGGTCTATCTATGTATATATATATATCTGTCTATCTATGTATATATATATATCTGTCTATCTATGTATATATATATATCTGTCTATCCCTCCATCCAACCATGTATGTATGTATGTATGTATGTATATATGTATGTATGTATGAATGTATGTATGTATGTATGTATGTATGTATTTATTTATTTATGTATTTATTTATGTATTTATTTATTTATGTATGTATGTATGTATGTATGTATGTATATATGTTTGTATGTATGTATGTGTGCAGATTTGTATGTTTTATTTTATGTATATCTTCTTATGCATACAGTTGCATGTCTAGACATGTTTATATATATCATACTTAAATGGTAAACTTCTGTAAAGTTTTACAGATTTTTACAGTTCCAGTGATGGATTGGATCTGTAGTCTTCGAATCAGTTTTCTCCTTTCTGGTTTTGAGATAGGTATTTAGGCAGTGTGTTACATATCCCAGTGCTCCAATAATTACAGGTATAAACCTGAACTTGTATGTATATATGTATGTATGCATGTATGTATGCACGTATGTATGTACATGGACTCTGTACAAATGTCAGGTAAGGGTCTTTGAACGCTTTCATCAGAGATGTCTCAGACACATTCTCAATGTTGGCTGGACCTGTAGCTAATCTGAGTCGTGTGGATTCATTATTTTTTCTTTTTGCCTACGTAAAAAAGTGTGTTACAATCTGGGAGATCTTTATGGTAGTAGAAAAGGCATTTAACTCCTATTTCTAAATTTGGTGCATAGCAAAGCAATTATCTGACCCCTGATTATAATTATGTTTATAATTATAGAATATTTGTACATATATATATATATATATATATATATAACAAATAATAAATGAGTATATGCATATATACGTACATGTAAGTGCATACCTACATCTACCTGTATATATATAGGTGCATATCTGGGTACAGGACGTTGCAAACAAAACGTAGACAAAAAATAATAATAACCAGAGTACAGAACACATATGGGCCACATAGAGAACATTTTCCTTCATCAGCTGCCACCATTCTAACATAGGCGTTTTGAAGAGTTAGGGCAGGACACATCGTTAAAATGGCTCTTCCCACGGACCACAAGTTAACTTTGTACCATGGAGGAATGTAGTGGCGGACAGAAAACAAGACAGGAAAACAAACGGAAAAGGCTATATGGCCAGACGTGAAAAATTATGTGTATATTGAATGCTGTGAAGCAACGAACTGGAAGGAAGCGGGACGAAGTAGGTTTGTGTGTTTGCTTGGCGATAGCCAAGGAAGAAAAGAATTAGTAGCTGGACACATGTGACCAGCGAGGGGTAAGGAGAAAGAGTGGTAGAGGGAGAAAAAAGAAGAGGAAGTAGAAAATAGGTGAGCAACGAGAGAAAGAGAGGAAGAGAGAGATATAGTAGTAACAGAAAGAAGAACGAAAGGGGGAAAGATATATATATATATATATATATATATATATATATATATATATATATATATATATATGATGGGCTTCTTTCAGTTTCCATCTACCAAATCCACTCACAGGGCTTTGGTTGACTCAAGGATATAGTAGAAAACATTTGCCCAAGGTGCCACATAGTGGGACTGAACCCATGTGGTTGAGAAGCAAGTTTGCCAACCATCTCCACGTTCTGAATTCAAATTCTTCCAAAATCAATTTTGCTTTTCATCCTTCTGGGCTTGATAAAATGAGTACCATTTGTGTACTGTGGGTTGATGTAATCAACTAACCCTCTCCCCTAAAAGATTTCAGGCCTTGTGCCTATAGCAGAAGGATTATTTTCCAGTGCATCTAGGACTACATTATCTGATGTGCTCTTTTATTTCTTTAGATAATATAGTGTGATTTGAAGGAGATTTGTTTGGTATTTCTACCAAGTCAAATAAATGGCTGCACAGCAACTCTCTCACTGGATCAAGAGTATGTGGCTACTGTAGTAGCAATAGTAGTAGTAGTAGTAGTAGTAGTAGTAGCAGCAGCAGCAGCAGCAGCAGCAGTAGTAGTAGTAGTAGCGATAGTAGTAGTAGTAGTAGTAGTAGTAGTAGTAGTAGTAGCAGCAGTAGTAGTAGTAGCAGTAGTAGTAGTAGTTGTTGTTGTGTAGCCCCCATGTCAGTCCTGATTAAATGTATCTGTTGTCATAGACACTCCAACCATGATCATCCTGTATTTTTCAAGTCCATTATATCAAGAACTACAATAATCAAATGTACCATTAAAAAATAAAAACAAAAACAAAATACCATAGGTTGTGATATGAGGAAGACTTGGTTGCTATTTCTCATTGTTTTCTATAAATAACCTCAAATAGCGTTGAATTTATTACCTGCAGGTTGTGATTTGAGGAAGATTTGGTTGCTATTTCTTGTACACCAAACAACCCCCGTAGAAGTATTTTCACTGTTTTGTTTCAGTAGTTTCGGTGTTGAATTTATCTCAGCTTCCAAACAGCTGCTCATGTTTTTTATAAGATATCTTAAGAAAAACTGTCCAAATTTATTAATTTGTGCTGGTTTTTAAAATAAATGACTGAGACTAATTGTAGAAGTCATCACACAGCATATGGTCAATACATTTTTAATGCTTACACATGTTTAGTCTTGAAATGAAGGGATTGTGTACTTGTTAATATATGTGTGTGTTTGTGAATTATGCATGTTGTGTAGTGTGTGTGTGTGTGTGTGTGTTCATCAGGAAGTAAGAATGTCTTTTGTGTGTTCCTGATATCGTCATGAATCTTGGAAATAATGATAGAGGAGGTAAGGAAAGAGCACAGCAGATTAGTAACCCAAAGATCAGAGAACCGTCAGTTTAGGAAAGTTTATGTATGTGAGAGAAAACAGGAGAAACACTATATTTAGACATAGTGAGGGGGAGGCAGAGAGGGGAGGCAGAGAGGGGGAGACAGAGAAGGAGGTAGAGAAGGGGTAGCAGAGAGGGAAGATAACGAAGGGGAGACAGAGCAAGAGGGAGAAAAAGAGGGAGAGACAGAGAGGAGGAGATAGAGAGGGGAGGTAGAGAGGGGAGATAGAGAAGGGAGATAAAGAGGGGGAGACAGACAGACGGATACAGAGGGGGGAAGAAAGAGAAGGGGAGACAGAGAAGGGGTAGCAGAGAGGGGGAGATAG
>NC_142945.1:38716598-38729098 GCF_046866305.1 Octopus bimaculoides | reverse complement strand
TACAGCTACAACATCCTTAACTGGACACTAAACGAACTATCTAAAATAGACAAGAAAACAAGAAAAATAATGACAGGATATAGGATGCACCACCCAAAATCTGACATAAAAAGGCTATATATACAACGCACGGAAGGTGGCAGGGGTCTTATACAGCTGGAAAACTATTATAAAATAACCACCGTAGGACCGCAAAAATACCTACTCCAGAAGCAAGTAAAACTAATACAAATAGCCACAAAACACGAGCAAAACAAAAAACTGTTTTCAGTATTTAAGGAAGCTGACAAATACAAACAAGAAATCATACTACCTAACAAATACGAAGAAGAAGAAGAAGAAGAAGAAGAAGAAGAAGAAGAAGAAGAAGAAGAAGAAGAAGAAGAAGAAGAAGAAGAAGAAGAAGAAGAAATAACAAAAGCTATAAAACAAATGAAATCCAAACTAAAACTAGAACAGCAACGGACCATGATAAAACGATGGCAAGAAAAGCCCCTACATGGTAAATACTGGGCTAAACTAAATGCAAAAGATATAGACAGAGAAAAATCCCAGCAATGGTTGAGAAGCTCAGGACTCAAAGCAGAGACTGAAGGATTTTTAATTGCTGCACAAGACCAAAGCCTCCCCACCAGAAATTACCAAAAACATATAATGAAAAGAAACATAACAAGTAACTGTAGAATATGTGGAGATGGACAAGAAACAATAAATCATATTATCTCTGGCTGCCCAGTCCTGGCTAAGAAGGAATATATTCACAGACACGACAGAGCTGGGACCTATATACACTGGAAGCTATGCCAACACTATGGAATAACAACAGAAAAAAGATGGTATAAACACGCCAGAAAAGGTCACAGAAAACGAGAAAGCAACCATACTCTGGGATATGCCAATACACACAGATAGAGAAATTAAGGCAAATAGACCAGATATAGTTGTCAAAGATCATGAAGAAAAAAAATGCTTTCTAATTGATGTATCAATACCAGCAGATAACGTTTCTCTAAAAGAAATGGAAAAACTTTCAAAATACAAAGACCTGGAAATAGAGATAACTCGAATGTGGAATCTAAAAACAGAAACAATTCCTATCATAGTAGGTGCCTTAGGTATAATAAAAAAAATATTCAGACAAATACATAACAAAAACACCAGGACTTACAAATATATATAACATACAGAAAATTGCACTACTGGGCACTGCACACATCCTACGCAAAACACTTTCAATACAGTAACCATAAGAGCACCACAGCAAACCACAGCACATACCCAAGGCACACAGAGCTGCGCTCGGTAGTGAAGTGAAAGCACGTTATAAAAGTAAAACTACTGAACAATAATAATAATAATAAAAAGATGGACTACAGCAAATATTCTGCTCAATACCACAGATTTGCTTGTCAGTTGTTTAACCTTAACCAGTTGAGCAAGTCATTTAGTGGTTGATGATATGTGCATCTCTGATCATGAGCAGAAATAGTGGGGGAGCATCATAGTCATGTGTTGAGAGGAATTCTTTGGGGTTTGAATAATTCACCTTTGGAAACATGGGTGTTTTGCTCAACATCCTTAAACAAACCTTATTCAGGGACCTTTTGAGCGGGATGTGCTACTCGACCTGAAGATAATTCTAACTGGGCCCCACCTGCAGGGTCATGTGTTGTTTATCTCGATATGAGATCACCATGTCACGCACATATGTTTGTGATGCATATGTCTGGTGTACCCTTATCAGATGGGTAGTCTTGATGGGTATGATGGGTTTTGTATATTTTACCCCAGTATCACTTTGATGGCATGCACTGCTCTCTCACTCAATAATAATAATAATAATAATAATAATAATAATAATAGTAATAATAATAATAATAATAATAATAATAATAATAATAATGAATTAAACTAGAGGTAAACAGCAACAACAATAACAACAAAACCACATTTGAATATTAACAAGATTTGATAAAAATGGTATGGAAGTCTTGTAAGAAAGGAAGAATTGTTCACACACTGTTGGATGTTTCTAAAGATAATAGAATGCATGTAAAATGTCAACAATGAAATTCCCATAAAGGAATAAATATACAAATCTAAATAAATAAATGAATTATAAAAAATATACATACAAAATAAGTAAAGAAATAAATTTTTAAAATATATATAACTGGAGGAGTAATGGTTGTAAATGTATAAAATCGTGGCACTGAGCTCTTGAAGAGAATGAAGAGAATGAAGAGAATGGCACAGACTGGGAACATGAGTTGAAGAGGATAGGTAAGGAGTCAAGAGGGTTGGAAATGGTTAATGGAAGGATAAAGCAGGATGAGATCCATTTTAAAGAAAGCACCTACAATTGTGTGTGTGTGTGTGTGTATGTGCATGTGTGTGTGAGTATATATACACACAGGGAGAGAGAGATATAAATACATATACATATACATACATACATACATATATATATATATATATATATATATATATATATATATATCATACATACACATATCATACATACACACATACATATACATTTATATGCATATACATATTTATACATATATTCACACATACAAACATATACCCACGTATGTACACACATACATGCATACATATATACATGTAACATCATTCCATTCATACATACACACATGCATACCCACATACATACATGAACACATACATACATATACACACATACACACACATGCATACATACATACACATACATATGCACACATACACATATATATATATATATATGCACACACATACATGCATATATTCTTAGATGCATACATGCTGTCATCAACAACAGGCGTGTAGACATAGAGGATACTCCGTCATGTCTTTCTGAACATTTCCTTCAGCGTTTATGCCAATGTAATCAAGCCTAATTGAATTTCCTTCCATATCATAAATAAAAGAAACATCTTTTACTCACCCACTTAGAGTCATCTGGGTAGGATTGTAAAAAATGCTTTACACTACATGGAAATTCTCTAATTCCATCGTAACAATACCACTATTAATGGTACCAAGAATATAATGTGTAAATGGAACAAGAGAAATATGCAAGACTTTACTGAAATTCACTAATCCCTTTTGTTATGTGTGTGTGGTGTGTGTGAATATATATATATATATATATATATAATTAGACTGGAGCCTGGTGTTACCATCCGGTTTCACCAGTCCTCAGTCAAATCGTCCAACCCATGCTAGCATGGAAAGCGGACGTTAAACGATGATGATGATGATGATGATGCTATATATATATAATATATGATAGATCGCTGACCAGTACACACATTTTTTTCTCTCCTTGTTTATTTCTGTGTTCCTTTCTGTGGAAGAGCATAGGCTCGAAACGTTAAAGACTTTCTCAATTCCCGAGCGTTATACTAATACATCCATTTGTTTCCTACACCACCTGACTTCGTCTGTGGTTTTTTTTGTGAATTCTCCCTATATATATATATATATATATATATATATATATATATATATATATATATATATACATACATGCACACACACATGAGGGAATTAAAAAGGCAATGAAGCTGAGTATCTATATGATACTAACAATACCAAAGGAAAAAATTAATGAATACACGATTCCATTTATTAATACGCATAATCCTGGGGTAACCAGCAGCTTTCACACCATAAAATCAAACCTATCTATACTTGTACAAAGTCCCAAAATGAAAGATCTGATTGATAAAGACCCCTTAAGAAACAGCAGATGCCAACCAAAAAAATCTCTAAAAATACCTCATAGGAGCAAAATTCACATCAGAGAATGAATTAGAATTCTCTGTAAAAGAATGTGGAAACAGCAGATGTGGAACATGCAACAACAAGAACTTTAAATACTTAGAAAATGGTTCCCACTTAAAATATTTTCGTTCAAAGTAAATGCAGACATGAACTGCTAGATGGAGAATCTCATATACTGTATTACTTGCCCCAACCGCAAGGGAAATTGCATTGGCAACACAAACAATTGCCCCTACCAACATGCAAGAACCCCCCAACACATGCAAACACACACACAAAATAAGAACAAAAAGCATATACATATATAACAGCTTCTTTGTTTTAAAAATATTAACATGTACACGCACACATAAATATATGAATGTTAATATGTTTTGTCTGTTGAGAAACACTCAATCAATTAAGATGTAATTTCTTTTTGTGTCAATTTTTCGCTCAGCAGAAATATTCACCTCACAATTTTCAAAATGCAATTTTAATTTATGAATTTGTAATTTGAATGAGAGTGGATATGGAAACAATTGTAGGCAAGTGTAAATTGACAATATGTTAATAAATTGATGGTTCTCTGTTAAAACTCTCCATTTTCTTCTTTATTAAATATATATATATATATATATATATATATATATATATATATATATATATATATATATATATATATATATATATATATATATATATACAGGGTGCAATGGGTAAATTGTTGCCATTTTGTATTTTTAATTTCACACATGCGCATTGTTTGTTTTTAATTTTTCTCAACTACACAGTATAGTAGAGTCAGTTGGGCACTGTCTTTAAGAAAAACAGCGCTATGATGCAATTCACTCAGCCATATTGGAAACAATATGCTGTACTGCTTGGCATTCCTGTTGGAAGCTCCAAAGGAACATTTCAGAGTGTTTGGGTGTCAATTTGAGAACAGTGCAGAGGATTCGGAGAGAGTTGGATGAGTCTAATGGTGATTACAAGTGTACGGCAGTTTGGAAAACTCACTTTGATCGTTCTGATAAGAAAAAAACTCCTGAATTAGTTGGGGAGATCCAGGCCATGATTGACAACAATCCCTCCAAGTCAATCAGGTCCATCACCAGGGAGATAGGAGTGTCTGAGTTTCTTATCAGACATGAAGCCATACAGTATTCCTCATACAAAATGGGAGAGGGCCAATTTTTATCCCAAGCCATCAAGGACCAGAGGAAAGACCATGTGATGAAGCTTTTGAACAAACTCAAGCATCCCTTCCAATCAAACATGCTTTGGTCTTTTTCAGAGGAGAAAAATTTCTGCCAGGATCTACCAAGAGGGATAAAATTCAAACATCCAGTCAACATCATGATGTTTGGAGTAATCACTAGTAATGGTAACGTTATATCATCATCATCATCATCATCATCATCATCATCATCATCATCATCATCATCGTTTAACATCCGCTTTCCATGCTGGCATGGGTTGGACGATTTGACTGAGGACTGGCGAACCAGATGGCTGCACCAGACTCCAATCTGATCTGGTAGAGTTTCTACAGCTGGATGCCCTTCCTAACGCCAACCACTCCGAGAGCGTAGTGATGATGATGATATATATATATAAGACAGGCTTCTTTCAGTTTCCGTCTACCAAATCCACTCACAAGACTTTGGTTGGCCTGAGGCTATAGTAGACACTTGCCCAAGGTGCCATACAGTGGGACTGAACCTGAAACCATGTGGTTGGGAAGCTAGCTTATTACTGCATATTTAAAAAAATTTTTTTATTTATAATCAGTGTAAGAGAAGGTAAATAGACTCATCTTTTGAGTTCTGTTTTCCTGTTTGCATCATCAAACCTCTGTGTGTGTGCGTGTGTGTGTGTGCGTGTGTGTATCTGTGTGTGTGTATGTGTGTGTGTGTGTGTGCATGTGTGTGTGTGTGTGTGCATGTGTATGTGTGTGTATGTGTGTGTGTGTATGTGTGTGTGTGTATGTATGTATATATATATATATATATATATATACATACACACACACAAATATATATATGTATGTATATGTGTGTGTGTGTGTATGTAGAATGGCTGGCTGGATGTATATAAGTTCATGCACATGCATATGTACAGATGTAGAAATGTTTGCGTGTTCGTCGCATAAGCACACCTCACACCTATACACTCGCATCACTCCGTATAAGCTCTGACTGCAACGATAAGCTTCCTTGACAAAACTAACAAGGAAATGCTTCCTCCTAGAGAACTCCCCCCCCCCCCACCACTTCTCCCACAACAACTCCTGTGCTCTCAACCACCACCACCACTGCCACCACCACCACCACCACCACCACCACTTACTTCTATCACAGTATATTTATCTCAACAGGAATTAAATGAGATAAGCTGTTGACAAACTCCCAGCGAGGAATTAAACATTATTATTGAAATTATATATGCCTGAGATATAATGTAACTCCATTGTTCACTGACTAATCCATTGTTTGTTGGGAAATTCCAGTGTGGAAGCTGTTGGCAAGAAACAAGCAGCAACATATCTTCATTAAGCTCTCATATCTCTTGCCATAAAAAGGTGATATCCCCAGATTTATTACACAACCAATGTTTATGTCTCATACACTACAACACATTGTCAATTGATGGTCATCTCCAGGCTCCAATAGCTAGCTCCATGGCAAAACTGAACAGTGAAATTCTACCCCCTTCCCCACCATCTGTGCTCTGTACGTCTCTCCCTCTCTCTCTCTTTCTCTCTGTTTGTCTCTGTCTATGTTTGTTTCTGCCTGTCTCTCTCTCACTCTAGCTTTGTCTTTCTCCATCTTTTGTTGCTTTCTTAAAACTACAGTGCTGTACAGAGGTATGCTGGATTTCTCTTGTTACCAGTCCACGTTCCTCTCTCTTACTTCAGCTCTCCCCTCCCTCTCTTATGCTCTCTTTCTCTCTAATTCTCTCTCTCTTTTATACTCTCTCTCCTGCTCTCCCTCTCTGTTATTCTCTCTCTGTCTATCTTATGTTCTCTTGCATGCTCTCCCTCTCTATCTCTCTCTTTTATGCTCTCTCTCATGCTTTTCTCTCTCTGTTATCCTATGCTTTCTCATGCTCACCCTTTCTCTTATGTTCTCTCTCTCGCTCTCTCCTATGCTCTCTATCACTCTCTTTAATTCTCTCACATTTTCTCTCTCATTCTTCCTCTCTTATTCACTCTCTTTTTTCTGTCATTCTCTCTTTTATACCTTCTCTCTAATTCTTTCTTCCTTTTCTCTATCTCTCTCTCTCTCTCTCTCTTCCACTCCCTCTCTCATTCTCTATACCTCTCACACTTCTTCTCTAGTTCTATAGAACCATCTTTCAAAATTTCTATTTTGCTTTTCACATGTTAACTTGTGTAGGTTGATCTATGTAAAACGTTAGGGAAAGAAACCCAGCTGCTAGTGGAGTCATAGAAATCCCCTGGCAACCACTTCTGATTCTTTCTGAAGGTATGGCAAGGAGTCGATCCTGCTGTCACACATATGGCCTTCAAGCAGCAACCCTCTCCAGCCAGGATTTGACCACAGTTTCCAGTAGCTTCACATAGCCATCCAAATTGAGCCTGAGACCCTTTTCAAATATGCAAGGATGAATTCCAGCATGCAAATGCAGTCAGAATGTCTGCTGTGTCCCTTCCTGCTGGCCATGGCTTCACAGTCTCTGTTGCAGCTGTCCATGTCAAGTCTCACAGAACATTGAGCAGCAGTCATGAAGTCAACATTTTGAGTAGCAGTCATGGTGTCAGTATTTTGAAACCCAGCACAGATCATCATGATACAGATGACTTCCAGTCCTCCATGTCAGCTAACTTATTCTCATCTACAACTTTAACCTTTATGTTCTCCAATGCCATTAACGGTCCACCAATATATCAAGCTGTTTCTGAAAAAAGGAGACATAAAAAATCATCAAGTTTAGCCCAAACTCCCTGCACTGCGATCATAATACTAGATAATACTGTGTGCTCTAATAGACTTGCTGTCCCAGTAAACAGTGTCTTAATGTATTTAGTGATACACAGTTTGGTTGGTAGAATGTGTAATTACTATGTCCAGTATCATCTAAACTGACATCATATAAATCCTACAGCTTATATCCTTCATATTGCTATTTACTGAACAAAAGGATGAATTCTCCATTGCCTCAGATGCAGCACTACACAAACATTCAGCTACTTCGCTCAAAGCATAGACTGCTGGTCGAAAATGTTGCCATATTGCAACATTTTGCAGAGATTCTATTGAACAAGTTGTTCCACAGCTATACACACGTCACATAAACGGAATGCAATAGAAAATGGAATAAAGTAAATCCTGTTCTGAGAAAGAAGGAATTGGAAAATGTATGTGTTAGCACAAATGGATTGCCGTGCGGTTGGTGGTGCTGGTGTTGATGGTAATTCTTTGAAATATCAGTATTGGAAACCAAGGCTGAGTAATTGGAGAATGGCAGCTAAATGTAAAGAAACTGGGTGAAGCTGATAGCATTTAGATGAATGCCCCAAGAAAAATAAAGAGAAAAAAAAAGTGAGAGGCTAGAGAGAAAAATATTAATAAAATTGGAGTTGTCATTGGTGAAATATTCATCGGAAAGATGACAAGTTTTCTACTCTGGAGAGCAAGATAGAGAGAGATTTCAAATTCAATAACATAGAGTAACAAAAAAAACAAACAAACAAAAAAACAAACAAAAAAACAAGACAAAAGCAAAAACAAATAACAACCCCCACCCCACCAAGAAACAAAACAAAACAAAAACAAAAAGACACAAAAAAAATCAAACAAAAAAATATGCTACAGGAAGTTCCAGAATGGCATTGCATCTGTCAAATACAATGTAGCAACAGTATTGGATCCCTTTAGTAATAAAAGCTCAGATCAGATCCTTTAGCAATATTTGAAAAAGTATCAGAAGTCTGCTAGGTGACTTGAAGTCGAATAATGGTAAAAATAGTTTCTCCATTTCTTCAGTCGTAAACCATCTCTTAATTGAGTGAGACAGAAAAAAAAGAAAAAGAAAAAATAAGTTGATAAAACTAGACTGGTACTGATTAAATTTATGTGATTGCTTGGTATTTGGTGAAGAGACAGAAGCAGTAGACTGGATATTTTGTAATTTTCTAGTTCAGTGCCAAGTGACTTGCTATTCAAATTCTATTGAAGATGATTTAACTTTTCAAAAGGTTTTAGTATTTATAAAATAACTACACTTTAATATCTAGGTGTAGCTGTGTGGTAAATGAGGTTATTTTGAAAGCATGCAGTTCTGAGTTCAATTCCATTGCTTTCTATCTTGGGAAGGTGTTTTCTACTGTAGGCTCAAGTTGATTATAATGTCTTGTGAAGGGAATTTGGTAAGTGGATATCGTACAGAAGCTTGTCGTGACACAGGTGTGACTGTGTAGGAGCAAGTGAGGCTGTGGGGTTAAAGAGTTTGCTTCCCAGTCCTGAAACTTTGGGCAAGTATTTTCTGCTATAGCTTTAAGATCTAGGTGTAGCTGTGTGGTCATCGTCATCGTCGTTGTCGTCGTCGTCATCATCATTTAACGTCTGCTTTCCATGCTGGCATGGGTTGGACAGTTTGACTGAGGACTGGTGAGCCAGATGGCTGCACCAGGCTCCACTCTGATCTGGCAGAGTTTCTACAGCTGGATGCCCTTCCTAACACCAACCACTCCGAGAGTGTAGTGGGTGCTTTTACATGCCACCGGCACGAGGGCCAGTCAGGCGGTACTGCTAACAGCCAAGCTCAAATGGTGTTTTTTATGTGCCACCTGCATGGGAGCCAGTCCAGTGGCACTGGTAATGACTTTGCTCGACTGTTACTTTTCGTGTGTCACCGGACAAGTGCCAGTAAGGTGATGCTGGTAATGAACATGCTCGAATGGTGCTTTTTATGTGCCACCAGCATGAGAGCCGGTCAGCGGCCCTGGCAACGATCATGCTCAGATGGTGCTTTTAACATTCCACTGGCATGGGTGCGAGTCAGGCGGTGCTGTCATCGGCCATATCAGCGAATTTGATTTTGATTGTGATTTCACTTGCCTCAACAGGTCTTCACAAGCAACGCGAAGACCTGTTAAATGAGGTTATTTTGAAAGCATGCAGTTCTGAGTTCAATTCCATTGCTTTCTATCTTGGGAAGGTGTTTTCTACTGTAGGCCCAAGTTGATTATGTCTTGTGAAGGGAATTTGGTAAGTGGATATCGTACAGAAGCTTGTCATGACACAGGTGTGACTGTGTAGGAGCAAGTGAGGCTGTGGGGTTAAGAGTTTGCTTAACCCCAGTCACATGGCTTCAGGTTCAGTCCTGAGACCTTGGGCAAGTATTTTCTGCTCTAGCGTCAGGTTGACCAAAGCTTTGTGAGAGGGTTTGGCTGACAGAAACTAAAAGAAATCTGTCATACACATACATATACATACATACATATGTGTGTGTGTGTGTGTGTGTGTGCATGCATGCATATGTGTGTGTTTATGTGTTAGTGTTGCATTGCCTTGACATTATGTGATAGTTGTAAACAAGTGTCACTGACATGCAAGCAGGGTCATTCATTTCCAATATTCTACAAGAACATGTCTGGCCCTGGAGAAATATTACCTTGCTTGGAAACAGGCGAGGGTTGGTGACAGGAAGGGCATCCAGCTGTAGAAAATCTGCTTCAGCAAATTTCGTATGACCCATGAAAGCATGGAAAATTAAACATAAAAACAATGATGACGTGTGTGTGTGTGCATGTGTGCGTGCATGCGTGCATGTGTGTATGCATGTGTGTGCGTGTGTGTGCGTGCGTGTGTGTGCGTGCGTGTGTGTGATTGTTTTATTGTGTAAACTGAAATGTTGAATTGCAATCCTATACTTCAAAACTGGAACTTATAGGTTCAATAAATTGTAATCAATGAAATAATGGGTTCAATATGATTCCTATACAAAAAAAAACAAAAAACTTTTGAAGTTGGTGCAACCCTTTGTTGGTGGCCTCAACTCAATGACTGAAACCAATAAAAGAATAACAGAATCAAAGAAATATGATTTTAGATATTATAAGCACCAATTTGAAACCATATAAAAAGCAGTGGTGCTGGTGCCATGTAAAAAGCACTCAGTACACTCTGTAAAATGGTCGGCATTAAGAAGGGCATTCAGCTGTAGAGATCAAGTCAGAACAGATTATGGAACTTGGTGCAGCCCCAGGCCTTGTCAATTCTTGTCAAGCTATTCAACTCTTGCCAGTGTGGAAAATGGATGTTAAATGATGATGATGATGATGATGATGATGATGATGATGATGATGAATCTATCCTAACAACAGTTTGCAAATAGGATAGTATTTAGAACCATTGGATAGACAGCTTTGATAAATCAGTTCCAACTCTAATTTAAAAATCCTCTGAGGTCAATGTTATCATTCATCTTTTAGGGACTAGTAAATAAAATATCAGTTGAGAATAGTAGATTGTAGAATTGTCAGACTGTCAAATGGGGTCACTTGCAATATCTGAATTAGTTCTATATTATCTGATAGCAATGCATGTGACATGTGACAGCACTGGTACCAAATTATATCAATTCTGATAACATCAGTGGTATGGATAGGCAAGGCGTGGGCAACTGCTGGTCTTCCATATATATATGTATGTGTGTGTGTATATGTTGTGTGTCTGTGTTTCTCCCCCACCACCATCGCTTGACAACTGATGCTGGCATGATTAGGTCCCTGTAACTTAGCGGTTCGGCAAAAGAGACCGATAGAATAAGTACTAGGCTTACAAAGAATAAGTCCTGGGGTCGATTTGCTTGACTCAAGGCGGTGCTCCAGCATGGCCACAGTCAAATGACTGAAACAAGTAAAAGAGTAAAAAGAGAGTAATATATATATATATGATGGGCTTCTTTCAGTTTCCATCAACCCAATCTGCTCACAAGGCTTTGGTCAGCCCAAGGCTATAGTAAAAGACACTTGCTCAAGCTACCACACAGTGGGACTGAACCTGGAACCATGAGGTTGGGAAGCAAGCTTAAATAAATAAGTCAAACTTAATTCTCGTTTTATTAAAACACTGAAAATATTTTAAAAATTGTTTTTTTCCCCATTTTTCTTTCATTAATTTACTATTTTAATGTAAATCATGACAGTCTGTCTGTTTGTCTGTTCGTCTGTCTGTCCTACAAAGGACAAGAAAATGAAACAAGTAAAAAAAAAATAAATAGATTAAAAAGAAAATAACAAAAAATAAATTGAAAAAAAAAAAGAAACATGAAAAAAAAGATAAGGGCGAATTTGTGGCATCGATGATGACTTAATTATACTTTAAAATCTAGTTCATTAGTCTACTAGCCAAGAGGTTCTGTGGTTGCTATGGCTACTGGATATTATTGGGTCTAGCAAGCACAAAATGGGGAAAATAAATAAACGAATAAATAGATAAATAAAAAAAAAAAAGTCTTTGGTGCTATTAGTGTCCGAATAAGCAAATTAAGTGCAACACTCTCTTTCATGTTGTCGTAAATAGCTGTTGGTTTATGATGCTCAGTTAAGCAACATTGCAACATCGATTCTGCTGCCAAACCGAACCACAGTCAAAGACTTGGGTGCAGAGGGAAATCTTTTGGCTAATTTCTTCTTCTTTTTTTTTTTTTTTAATTTTATTACTTTTATTCAATTTATTATTATCATTATCATCATT
>NC_142945.1:38709098-38714098 GCF_046866305.1 Octopus bimaculoides | reverse complement strand
CGATGTTAAGCAATGTCGAGCCTAGTTAGTACTTAGATGGTGACCACTTGGGAAGCCTAGGTGCTGTAAGCACCACTGACTTACAGTGAGGAAGTTAAGGCATGTAACCTAGAGGTTAGTGTGTTCAGTTTAGAATCCTAAGGACATAGGTTCATTTCCTGGGCCAGGTAGCAAATTGTATCCTTCAGTAATACTTCAATAATAATGTGTATATGTGTATATGTGTATATGTGTATATATAGTAGTGCTATCATCATTATTCTCCTTCTCCTCTTCATTATCACCATCATCGTCATCACCATCGTCACCACCACCGCTGCCATGGTTGCTGCCGCTGCTACCACTACCGTCGTTGCTGCTGCTGTTGCTGCCACTGCCAGCACCACCACTGCTGCTGCTGTCGTCGTCGTCATCGTCATCATCATCATCCTCATCATCATCATCATCATTGTCATCATCATTCTGTCTTGTCATTATCATCAATATTATCCTCATATTATCAGCAGCCTCCTTTTCATCATCATCAGTGAACATCATTTTATACATACATACATACATACATCATCATCGTTTAACGTCCGCTTTCCATGCTAGCATGGGTTGAACGTTTTGACTGAGGACTGGCAAGTCAGAAGGCTGCACCAGGCTCCAATCTGATCTGGCAGAGTTTCTACAGCTGGATGCCCTTCCTAACACCAACCACTCTGAGAGTGTAGTGGGTGCTTTTACATGCCACCAGTACGAGGGCCAGTCACACGGTACTGGCAATGGCCACGCTCAAAATGGTGTTTTTTACGTGCCACCTGCACGGGAGCCAGTCCAGTGGCACTGGCAATGACCTCACTCGAATGTCTTTTCATGTGCCACCAGCACAAGTGCTAGGAGGCAACACTGGTAAAGATTATGCTCAAATGGTGCTATTTACTGGCCACTAGCACGGAAACCAGACAGCTGCTCCAGCAGTGAACACGCTCGACAGTGCTGTTAGTGCTCCACTGTTAGTGCTTCATTGAGTATGGTTCAATTACGATTTCACTTGCCCCAACAGGTCTTCGCAAGCAGAGTTTAGTGTCCAATGAAGGAGAGGTTAGCATGGGTGCCAGTCATTGGATTCGGTTCGATTTCGATTTCAGATTTCAAATTTCAAAATATTTATTTGTTTCAGTGTTCTCAATTGTAAAGAGTCTCAAGTAGTGAGTTTCAGCTGTCAAATCCTGGATGAACCACTGGGTCAAAAGTGAGCAGGCCCAAAAAGTATGTCTATGTCGATCCACGACCACATAGGTACCTAAAAAATGATGAGTGACAGCATGGCATGAGTTACCAGGCCATACTAGTCTGCAAGCGATGGTTCGTTTTACTACTGTACTTATAGAGATGAGTCAGACTCCTCCGCAAGAAATACATCCGTGATAGACCAGTGCCCCGTTTGTGGTGAGATGTATTGCCTTGCTGTTTACTGCTTTGGGGGACATAAAATCAGAGTGGTTTTGAAATGCAGAAAACAGAAAGGGAAAGAGAGGAATAGAGAGAATATTTAAATACATATGCATATATATATATGTATATGTGTGTGTGCATATATATGTATATATATGTGTGTGTGTGTGTGTGTGTATATATATGTATATGTATATGTGTATGTGTGTGTGTGTAGATGTGTGTGAGTGTAAAATATATATGTTCATGTGTGTGTGCATCTGTGCGTGTAAATACATATACATATATCTATATATCCATATCTATATTTATGTATATATTTATTTATTTATGTGTTTCAGCCACACACACACACACATATATATATATTTATACGTGTGTGTGTGTGTGTGTGTGTATGTATGTATACACATACATACATGCATACACATACATATACATATATATAGAGAGAAAGTAAATGAAAGAGAGAGAATGAGAGAGAGAGAAGAGTAAGAGTAAGAGAGTGAGAAAGTGAAGGGGAGAAAGAGAGAGAGAGAGAGAGAGAGAGAGAGAGAAAGCAAGTGTATGTGAGTGTTGTTGATAGGTTCACCTGTCTCAGCTCTGTAATTTAGCGTGATGAAAATTTGGAAGAGGAGGATGTGAGCATCTGAACTGCAGAATCTGGAAAGCAGCAACTGCCTGCAATAATTGCACCTCTTGTGCAATAAAAACTGCAATGAAGATTCCCTATTGCATTTGCTCATTGCAGTTTATGATAGGGAAGCATTTATGATAACAGGAATGATGGATCTAAAGTTTGGGATGGATATATTCAGAAGCTATAGAAATGGCAGGCAGAGTTTAGGATCATTTGCAAGACATTACCAGAAGAAGAATAATGGACACCAGATATGGTGTCCGTTCTGTATGAGACCATTGTTATTCCATATCTGCAAATGGCGTCAGAAGATGGAGGTGGAAAAAAAAGGAAGCGATGAAACAAACTAACAATACAAAAGCGAAAAGAAAAGGAAAAATGGAAGCAAAGGAAACACAATGGAAATGTTTTGGGTTCAATTCTTGGTGTATGCAGCGTTTTGTGTCCTTGAAAGATAGGTCCATGGACAGAAAGGGTAGTAGTGGGGGTGGGGTGGAGAGGGGGAGAGAGAAGGGAGGGAGGGAGGAGGGGAGAGAAATAGGAGAGAGAGGGGAGAGAGGTAGGAGAGAGAGGGGAGAGAGGTAGGAGAGAGAAGGGAGGGAGGGAGGAGGGGAGAGAAATAGGAGAGAGAGGGGAGAGAGGTAGGAGAGAGAGGGGAGAGAGGTAGGAGAGAGAGGGGAGAGAGGTAGGATAGAGAGAGAGGGAGAGAGAGGTAGGAGAGAAAGAGGGGAGAGAGGTAGGAGAGAGAGAGGGGAGAGAGGTAGGAGAGAGAGAGAGAGAGAGGGGAGAGAAGGAGAAAGATAGAAGGCAGGAGGGAGAGAGAGGAGAGAGGGAGATGGAAGGATAGAGGGAGGGAGGGAGGGAGGGAGAGATAAGAAAGAGGGAGAGAGGAAGAGAAAGAAAGAGAAAGAAAGAGACAGAGACAAAAAGGGACAGAGAAGAAGAGAGAGAGGGAGGGATAGAGTGAGAGAGAGAGAGATGTTTGAAGAAGGGTTAAGTGACTCTAAATGTGTAGTTACTATGGGTTTAGAGATTGTTTGGTTGTTATTCTAAATGTCATGAAGGTACTTGAGGAAGGAATCCCCTGAACAGGGGTCAATGCTTCAACCACGTGAAAGGAATTCCAGGATTTACTCTTGATGCAAAAGTGCAAAACTGGGTGCAGTATCATTGAAATGGTCAGTGGGGGTGGGGGTGGGGGAAATGGACATAGGATGATGGTGAGGAGGAAGAGATGAAGAGAAGAGGAGGAAGAGAGGAGGAAGAACAAGTGGAGCAGGAGGAGGAGGAGGAGGACAAGAGAAGGTGGAGAAAGAGAAGGGGAGGAAGAATGAAGAAAAAGAAGGAAAAGGAGGAAGAGGAAGGAAGGAGGAGGAAGAAGGGAAGAGGAGAAAAGGAGGAGGAGGAGGAGAAGCAGAGAAGGAAGAGAAAGAGGAAGAACAGAAGGGGAGATGGAGGAGAAGAAGGAGGAACAGCAGGGGAAGGGGAGGAGAAAAAGAGAAGAGGAAGAACAGGAGAAGGGGAGACGGAGGAGAAGAAGGCGGAAGAGCAGGGGAAGGGGAGGAGAAAAAGAGAAAGAGGAAGAACAGGAGAAGGGGAGATGGAGGAGAAGAAGGAGGAAGAGCAGGGGAAGGGGAGGAGAAAAAGAGGAAGAGCAGGAGAAGAAAGAGAAAGGAAGAGAAGGAAAATGGAAGAAGAGGACATGGATGAGGCATTGACATCTCTTAAGGACAAAAGAAAATCTTTAGAATATTTGTGTAGCATTACCATTTCTACAGCTGACAATTTGGTTCACCTTTTATCTTTGTTGTGTGAGCTATTTCAACCAAACCAGGGATTTTGGCCATTCAAAGAGTTTAGCCAATCAGATACTTGCTAGACTGAGAGCCATTCCTCTTAGGTATTGATAAAGAAGTTAAACTTTTCACAGACTTCTGTCCAGATCTCACTTCATTCATTCATTTGATACGAGACGAATTATCAGCAGAATTTTCCAGAATTGTTGCCCAAAGACATTGAGTTAGAAATAATACAGAACAAAATTGATTCTTTTTTCAACTGTCTCAGATCATATAATTTAAGCTGAATGAGAAATCTTTGGCAATATTTATTTTGACTAGCTTGAAAAAAAGTACATTAGCTTCTCTTTCTTCTATTTTGGTGCCATGGTCTGCTAGCATGTATAAAAATGAAACTGTCCTCATCAACGACACATTATTTAATTGATTTTGTAAAACAACATTATCTGAATGATTTGGTGAAACATGGATATCATTATATATATATATATATATATATATATATATTAGAAATAGTACATTTCTAAATCTCTCAGAGAGACTTAAGCAGTAGTGATGCGATAAAGTAGTTGTATACTGCCAACTTAACGTGACAGTCCCAATAAGGGAATATACTACTGCTATTTAGCCCTAGGAAGCTGGACCGCTTCCTGTCGACCTTGACACATTTCCTGTGTCCTTATCTTTGCGAGGGGGAGACAAACTCCTCCACCCAGCCTAGCCTGCATTCAGGGACATGTTTCTGAGTCTTTGCTCGTCATCTATATATATATACATACACACACATACAGTAATCCTTCAGCTGTCATGGGTGTTACATTCCAAAACCCCCTGCAATAGGCGAAAATCCATGTAGTAGAAACAGTAGTGTACTGTATTTTTTATATTTTTATAATTTGTATATATATATATTTTATTATAAATGCAAAACAACACCATGGAGAAATTGATGTAAGCTTAAATGATATGCAATAGGTGAACAACAATATGGTGAGAGATTACTGTGTGTGTGTGTGTGTGTGTGTATATATATATATATATATATATATATATATATATATATATATATAAAGTTTTAACTTTATATTTCTGACGCGACTCTATCTATCTTCGTATCTTTC